>NC_081558.1:119189690-119422266 GCF_022355385.1 Mustela nigripes
TTGTGTGACAGTTTTCCTTCATATTGAGCAGAAAAAAAAAAAACTTTCCATAATTCCTACCTACTACTTACAGTACTGTCACATAAAGAGTCTCACTCGGGAAACTCTTTATCTAAATTTAAGTATCAGCATTGCTCCTTTTGTGCTTTTAAAATGATAACTTTTCTGTCTTGTAGTCTTTTTACTGGGTCTCTTTCTAAGAAGTCTTCACGATTGTCCTTTCTTTCCTAATTCATTTTTAGGGAGAGAGGTTGAATTTATCTTTTGTTTCTTATGGTTAACCTTAAAATCATTACAGTATGGTTCCCAGCCTAGTTCTGAGGAGTAGTCACTTTGCAGTGCTAATATTTGAAAGAACGGATCCCCCATTCTACCCCACCTCCTCATCCCGCCCATAGATTACTAGACTCTGACTAGTAAAACCCCATTCTGCCCTTTCTTGCCACAAAGTCCAGTGTTTTGTTTTGTTTTTTTTTTTTTAAGATTTTATTTATTTTTTGACAGACATCACAGGTAGGCAGAGAGGGGGAGAAGTAGGCTCCCTGCTGAGCAGAGAGCCTGATGGGAACCTTGATCCCAGGGCCTTGAGATCCTGACCTGAGCAGAGACTTAACCCACTGAGCTACCCAGGCTCCGAGTCCAGTGATTTTTATCCCCAACTAGAATCACCTGAGGAACTTTTCATGTACCTGATGTGCAAATTTTACTCTAGGCCAGTTATATCTGAGTGAGGGACCTGCTGTGTCACAATTATGTTAGATTCTGGAACAATCTTTCTGTTAATCAAAGACCCAACATCCCTGGCAGAACTGTTTCATTTCTGCTGGGAATGTATTGTTCAGCAGAATGATTTTTGTGTTGTCCTAATTTAGCTGTTCAAATTCTTGGTATCTTGAATCAAATATTCAATCTTTGGGAAGAGTGAGAAACTGAATAAGATGTAGGAATTGTATCAGTTTTTTCTTCTAACTCGCCAGGTGCTGAGGTACTTACCTACCTTCATATGTGGTCACAGGCAAAGTTTGATTTTTCTTATGCATTCTGTTACTTCTTAGATCCTGAACTATTCCTATTGCCTTTTGTCACCCCTCTACTTGTTTCTTTCTCTGAAACTTAAAAAATAAAAAGTTGAGCTGTTATCAGCTTTGTGTTAAGAAGAAAACAGTGTCAGGTCTGTCATGTTTTTAAGGCATTATAAATTAAAAGTTGCACAATTAATTTAGTAGCAGTTTTTTTGGAAAAGGAAATTATAGTTTCTTTGTTGATATGTTCACTTTTTAAAGCAACTAACAATAGTGCTTATTTATCCGTATGTTTTATATCACCTTTCTAGTATCACAACTCAAGTTTGAATCTAAGCCTTTTCACATGTTCACATTCTCTTCACGTTTT
The DNA here is from genome assembly GCF_022355385.1 of Mustela nigripes. Taxonomy (NCBI): domain Eukaryota; kingdom Metazoa; phylum Chordata; class Mammalia; order Carnivora; family Mustelidae; genus Mustela; species Mustela nigripes. The sequence goes on from NC_081558.1 coordinate 119,191,083, forward strand.
GAAAGTTAGTGAACTGGAAGCATTTGATGGGTAGATGTCGTGCCTGAAAAATAAATTGGACTTTCATTAACACTTGAAACTGCCCAAACTAAACTTTAATTTTAAAAACTTTGTGGCTTTCTCTAATTGAATTTGTGTTTTTATGGTCTTTAACTGGATTGCTTACTCTTTGACAGGCAGATTTCAAGGTACTTGATAGCTATCTTCTTCTTCTTTTTTTTTTTAAAGATTTTATTTATTTATTTGACAGAGAGAGATCACAGTAGACAGAGAGGCAGGCAGAGAGAGAGAGAGAGGGAAGCAGGCTCCCTGCTGAGCAGAGAGCCTGATGCGGGACTGGATCCCAGGACCCTGAGATCATGACCTGAGCCGAAGGCAGCGTTTAACCCACTGAGCCACCCAGGTGCTCCTTATAAGATAGCTGTCTTATTCTTGCACAGTAATTTTTTTAAATGTAAATTTAATACAGAATTCAGCTGCATATGATGCAACCAATGAAACTAACCCAACTGACGTAAGTAATAATAGGACAATTAGACACTAGTGCATGTTTAAGTTGCTTTTGATATGATTTTGTGGTATTGAGTATATCTAATTTTTAGGAAAATGGGATCATAATATATAGCTTTTGATTCCATTTTTCTTGAGTCACCTAAATAACAAAAGGAAGTGGAAAATCATAGCCAGTGATGGCAGAGCTATTTGATCTGTACCATTCTGCCTTTTACTCTGACCTCAAGGTTGGTTTCCTTAAGATATTCTTCTGTGGTTTCCTTAAGATATTCTTCTGTTAAGGCTCTTTCCCCCTTTCCACTAGCTTCATCATCTGGATTCCCAGAATATTATCAGTGTACGTGATTGGGTGGGAGATAAAAATGGGGAGAGGAGAGCGCAGACATCCAGACACTTAGTGGCCTTGATGAATGAATGCTTAGTATGTTACTAGGAATTGCCATATGGAGGAAAACAGCTAATAAAGTCTTTAGTGAAACGGATTAGTGGAATTGAGAAGATACAGTTGAAAGTTTTTGTTTTACAAATATATATATATATATTTTTATTGTTCCAAATATATATATATATATATATATATATATATATATTTTATTGTAATTACTTTTTGTTGTGTTTTCAGTCATGTGCTAAGCAATTTAATTTGGGCTTTATCTGTGACATTTCTTTTGCCAAGAAATTCATTTAATAAACATTTTCTTAGCAGATTAATTATGTTAGGATTCTTACGTTTTTCTCTTAATTCCTGGAATGATTCCCCAAATTCTCCACAAATTTAAATTCATTTGTAATTTCTATTTGTTAAGGATACGAGGTACAGTTTCTTGAATTTGTTTCTGGCTACTAGGTTCTAGATTAGATTATGTTGCTACACTAAATTATAAGCACATTTTTGTTTTGCTTGTATCTTTCCTTGGGGGAAAGAACCATAATCCATTAAGTTCTCAAGCGTAATAATTTTTTTAGTGATTTTATTTATTTATGTGACAGAGATCCCAAGTAGGCAGAGAGGCAGGCAGAGAGAGAGCGAAGGAAGCAGGCTCCTTGCTGAGCACAGAGCCTGATGCGGAGCTCCATCCCAGGGCGCTGGGATTATGACCTGAGCCGAAGGCAGAGGCTTTAACCCACTGAGCCACCCAGGCACCCCTCAAGCGTAATAATTTTGAAGATTAGTGAGAATATACTGTTGTGCTGTTTTAAAAAGATTTTTGCATCTTAAAAAAAAAATTCTCCTAATTATGTGTAGGGGGTAGATTTTAGATGTCTGCTGAGTTAGTGTCTATTTCTGTGCTGAAATTCTATTCTGAAATTAATACTTCGATCTGCTTCAGGTAAAATGTCCTGAAGTATAGATTGTAAAAGCAAAGCTTTGTATTTGGATACAGAACCAAAGCCCACACACATTTATTGCATTACAAGAAGTAAAGCAAATGGGTTTAGTTTATGTAGTACACAAAGTAGTTGCTGATTTTAACACTAATTTTATAATGTGACTGGTCACGTGCTCTTTGAGTTTTCTTTTAATGGCTAAATATCAGCCTTTATTTGCTACTTCCTAGAAGTGGTACTAAAATTACTGGTAATAGCCAGGCTTTCCTAAACATTTTTAAAACAAAAATCCACTGTAAGTTGTCCCTACCAATATAATTAATTTGTGCTGTAATAGTTTCTATTGTGTTTTATTTTCAAATACATGCATACCTATTCCTATGTTATATTATTAATAATACAATACTTAGTCAACTTATGGATCTTAAGAACTGTGTATTTTCTGTTCACTATTCTTAGGGCTTTTGTGGTACAGCAGGGTGAACAAGTAAGTCCCTGGTCTCAAGAGGTCTGGTAGGGGAGGCACGATAAGAGTATATGGCACTACACAGGTGTAATAAAGGAGGCACATATGTGTCTCGGTAGTGGGGTAAATAATCAAGGGAGAAAGCAGATTTGGGCTGAGCCTCAAAAGAGATGGACTAGGTTTGTGGCCAGAATGATAGTAGAAGGTAATTTCTGCAATGAATGAGTTACGTCATGGCAGTCAAAGTGGCAGAAAACGGAGAGATTGGTGACATTCTATGGTGAAGATTAGGAGATGTGCGGTAAGTGTGATTATAAAGGCAAGTGTAATGGATACACATTTTGGCAGAGAGAGCACCCTCGTAATGAAAATAAGTATCCTTTGGAGTACAGGGCTCGATTAGTCTCTTTTTGTATTTTTAAACTTGAATTACTTTAGTACAAATAGTTTCAATATATATTCTGTCAGATTATCTTAAAAACACCTTATATTTTTGTAATCTTTTTGTAGGATATATAATTCTATCTTTTAAAATTCAAACAATTCATTTTACAAGCTGAAGAATTGTGTGATATGCTTTATAAATGCACAAAATGGCCAGGGCTTGGCTAAATGAGTTGACTAGGAAAACCAAAATGTAGAACCCAAATATGTAGAAACCAAAATATGGCCCAGGCAATATCAGATCATATTATATCATATATCTATATTTTTGAAATCCTTCTGTTTTGGGGGCACCTGGGAGGCTCAGTTGGTTAAGTGTCTGACTGTTGGTCTCAGCTCAGGTCATGATCTTGGTCTTGAGGTTGAGCCTCATGTCCAGTTCCATGCCCAGTAGGGAGTCTGCTGGAGATTCTCTCGTTCTGTCTCTCCTCCTACTCACAAAATCAGTCTTTCTGTGGAATAAGGAAATAAGGTTTTTTTAAAAAAGGAAATTCCTCCGTTTTTCAGATTGTGTTGTGTGTGCAAATGGGTGTACCTGTTGACATATTGCTTTCCACCAATTTATTTACCCTTCAAATCTTAGAATCAGATATTTATTTAACTACTTAAATGTTTATTAAATTGCTGTTATGACCCTCTCCCGTAAGGGGGTATAGTCTGAAAGGAAAAGCTAAATGAATCAATGAAGAAAATAAGAGTAGAGAAAAGATAATTAGAGACCTCTGCAAGAGTGATGACAGAAAGACTCCTTAATCACGGAAAAGTAAGAGAAAACTAAGAGAATCAAGCAGAGGAGGAACAAGAAAGACTAGCAACTGGAATGACCTAGTTTAGGATTTTCCAAAGGTAGATAGATTGGTGTGAGTTTCTGTGTGGTATGTATATACACCCTCGTAGTGAAAATAAGTATCCTTTGGAGTACAGGGCTCGATTAGTCTCTTTTTGTATTTTTAAATTAAAAAAATTAAATGTTATTAATATTTAATACAGAGGTTCAGATTTGTACCTTTTATTCAGTCTGACATCAGAAAGTCCTGTGTAAGGGGGAAGAGTGGGAGCTCCACCGAGTAGCAGGGACACTCCCAGCCCTTCTTCACCCCTTTTCTGGGAATTGCCATGTGTCTGAGCTTACTTCTATAAGGTTACTTATGTTTGATCATGTTGATTTATGGCTTATCTTATCTAGTTTCTATCAGACCTCCCAAAACAGACTAATAATTTAAAGATTTATACATAAAAACCTGAATATAAGAAATGTAAATAGGAAACAATGTAATGATAGCATTGATACTTTAAACTACTAGAATGAGTTTTTCACCTGCCACGATCTAATCATTTTAGAAGATGGTTAAAATCATAAGAGATTATCAAGAAGGGTATTTGACATATGAGCACACATCTTTTCTTTTTAACTTTCGTTTTCTGTGTTTTAAGATGTATGTAATTTAGGAGCACATGTTAATTATTTATAAATAAATAGAACGAATGTATGCAAAACTTTCTCTGATATGTTGCAGCCTGCCAGTTTTTAGATAACAAGTAACCATATATAGCTTATAACTCAAAAATTCATGAAATCTTTATGATAAAACAACTGGTATTTATAACAGATAACCCAGAGGTAGACAGAGCCTAGTGGTAGCTCTAATTGAGTTTTTGTTTGGACTCAATCATGATGTCTCTCTGGGGGTGTTAGAAAGGGTCTGCCGACTAGTTCTCCAGCGCCTCATGCCAAAACACCCTGGTGCTCACTGCGGTGTTCTGAAGCACCGGTGACTGGTGGGATATTGTGTGTTCACGTAGCTATCTATAATTTCAGTGTGTTTGTGCCATGTTTAATAAATACTATTTTAATTCCTAAAATTATAACTTCCTGGAAGTTCTGTAGTAGCACTGCACTAGTTCAGTATGGCCATGGAGTTGGCAGTGAGCACAAATGAGAGTTCTAGTCAATGAAAGATCAGATCAGAGAGGAGCAGATGTCAAGGGATTAAATTCTTTCTCCATTTATTCCGTGTATTTGGTTAGTTATCTTTGTAGTGTTTGCTGACTTAATTCACTAGTGAGGTACTGATGGTAAAGCTCCTGCTGTCCTTTCTGTGACAATCCACTTGCCCTCTCGCATGAAGCTGAGCTCAGGCCCAGCATATGGTGGCGTCTGCCGTGGTCTGTGTTCTGAGAGCTGCCACTTCGGCAGGGTATGCGAACAACAGCTTGTATGTTGACACAGAAGGCTGTGGCTTAGCAATTCAGGGGACTGCGTCAAGTCTGTCAAACGTACACTTTGAAGAGACTGAACTTGAAACCAACCATGCGTTTGTCTTTATTAAACAGAATATGTAGAAGACCAGTCGATACCAGTCTTCATGACTCATGATCATAGATTATGAACACACTGCCCTGGGCCCTGTTGCAGTAATATTTGCACAAGTTAAGTTGAATCAGGGTGAAGTGTACAAAATTGCACTATGTGCAGTTTCATCTCTTCCACTCTCATTTTGTTCATTGTGTCAGCCTTCTAGGAATGTTGTAAAGATTCTGGGCCTGCCACATACTACTCAAAAGTTGCTGCTGTTGCTCCTGATAACAGTTGTGGAGGGAGAGAAGGATAATCACTGGTGATGGGGACCTTACAGACATAAATAGAATATGATACATGAATATTTGGTATGTGAAATTTCTTAAGCTGAACTTGTTTTAGGGCACACTGAATATTTTACTCTCCTTTTTCTCAGCATCAGAAACTTGTGATTGGCGGTACCGGATATTCAATTGCACATCCCCACATCAATGCACTGCCAATGGTAAGAATCCCTCCCACTCCAAATGCTAGTATTTTAATTAGTCTTTTTATTATTCTCTTATTTGTCAGCATCCATTAAGAATTTTTAAAGTTTCTCACAGTTTGACAAAATACATCTATGTTCTGGAGTAAAGAAATGGTTTAAAAATGTGTGTAATTACTTAAAGTAATTTTTATTATTTAATTAAAGAGAAAAGGGTGAACCCTTAGTTTGGAGATTTCCATTATCCGTAGAGTTTCTAGCCTCTTGCCTGTGGTTGCCAGGATGAAAAGTATTATATAGCAATGATATTGTTTTAACAAGTGGGCTATATTTTGTGAATAGAATTTTCATGTTGAGGTTATAGCATCAGTAATAGCTCTTTGTGTTTTGTCAATCATCTTACAAAATAGTCTTTGTGCGTGTTGTATTTATCTTAATATTTAGAGATAATGGGCAGTTAAATGGCTAAAGGTCTACCTGTTTTTAGTGAGTGAATGATTTTCAGGAGAGCCGTTGTTACTATTTAAAAACATCATTTTAGCAACCTTTCTCTGTGTAATAAAAATCTGTGAACTATATTATACAGCAGAAAAGCCATTCTGTAGGAGTTGAGATTTGCTTTCTTTTCTGTGTATGTCTGGGATTTTGGCAGAAACTTATAAAATTAGATGATAAAATCGGGCTAGATTTTTAAGGATTATTCTCACTGTAGACTAAGTGATGTCATTACTGGTAAGTAAAATCAGAATGATTCTCCCATACAAAAAGTAATTCCTTATCTAAATGGTATTGGTATGTATTTTAGAGTTCAGTAAATGTAGAAGAATGAATTTTTACTTTCTGGGTTTTTTAGAATTAATGATCTATTTCAAAATATTTTCTATAGTACATTATTAAAATTTTAAATTATTTTACTTAATTGGACTTTTATTGTAAACATTAAATGAGGTAGCTATAGAAACTGATAAAGGTTCATAGAATTTGGTGGGAAATAGTAGATGTATCAGTCTGAAATAAAAGCTGCTAAAAATTAACTAGAACCAGGATAAGTGAATGAGATGAGTTATCTGTGGACATATTCCTAGGAAGTGATTCATTTTAAAGATGAACTTGTTAGTATGTTCTTAAAAGGAAGATTTCCTCTCCCTGTTGCCTCTCTCTCTCAGCAGTTAATAGCAGATGTTGAAGAAAATAAGAATTTTTTTGTACGGCCTTACCTAGCATGAAGGATCTGTGGTTCTTCGTTAATTTATCAGACACTTGCTGGGTTCTTTAAGGTGCTTGGGTGACTCAGTAACCAATGTTAAATCTGCTGTTTCCTTTGGAGCATTACAGTTTCTCATGCAGGAAGCAGCTCTGGGCTAAATCAGCGCCATCATTTGTATTACCTGTCCTTGGCTTTATGTTTGAAGTTCACATTTGAAATCTATTGGTTTTCTTGATTGTTGGAGCCTTAACAATTTATGGCATGTCCCCCTTGAGAATCCATTAAGCAGGCCTATTGGGTATCTGAGGTTCTAGTGCTGTGTGCAGGGAGCTCTTTTTATTTTTTTTTAAAGACTTTTTATTTATTTATTAGAGATCACAAGTAGGTAGACAGACAGGCGGGAGCGGGGGGGGGGGGGTTTAGGAAGCTGACTCCCAGCTGAGCAGAGAGACTGAGGCGGGGCTCCATCCCAGGACCCTGAGATCATGACCTGAGCCAAAAGGCAGAGGCTTAACCCACTGAGCCACCCAGGCTCCCCGGGGCGCTCTCTTCTTAGTGCTTATCTTCTTCTTCTTCTTTTTTTTTTTTTTTAAAGATTTTATTTATTTATTTGACAGAGAGATCACAAGTAGATGGAGAGGCAGGCAGAGAGAGAGAGAGAGAGAGAGGGAAGCAGGCTCCCTGCTAAGCAGAGAGCCCGATGCGGGACTCGATCCCAGGACCCTGAGATCATGACCTGAGCCGAAGGCAGCGGCTTAACCCACTGAGCCACCCAGGCGCCCCCTTAGTGCTTATCTTCAAGTGAATTTTTCAGTGTCCCCCTCACAGAAACTATACATTGTGATGTTTTCTGGAACAGCTCTTAGACTGTATTTCAAATCAGATTATTTCCAACTCCTTTGCCAATTTTGTTGAAAAATCCTGAAATAATTTTTAAGTCATGATCACAGACATTTATGTTCATTTATGTTGGTTCTAAATTAGTGTCAGCATTAGAGATGAAGAAGGCCAAGATTACAAAAAAAAACTTGCTTGTGGTCTGAGGACACCACAGCCATTTGTACACATTTGCATGATGTGCAAATACATTTATAGGTATTGATTCTTGGTGGTAGTTTTCTCATGAACCTGAGAGTTGCCCAGGTTTTTAGTGAAACATGTGCTACATAGTATCCTATATTTTTTTCCCCTGAAAATGCCATCAAGCAATGTTTTGTGGGAATGTATAACTTCTGTCTACCACCCCCAACCTCAACTTTGTTTGTGATACAAATAAGGATGGAGGATTCATAATAACTCTTTTTTGCTTACTCTTCACTTGCCTAGGCACAAGCTATTTTAACTCTAATTGCACCTTACTTCTTTATGATTTACAGCTACTTTCCTAAATAAATGTTGCATACTCTTTTCAGTAAATATCTCATTGATTAATAGAAGCCTTTGGCCAACAAGTGTGTATTAGTATTTTAACTTTATTGAGCGGATTTTCAAATATACACTGAAGAAGACAGAATAGCATAATGAACTCTCACCCAGCTGCAGTAATCACCAGGTTTGTTTCATCTTTAACCCCATTGTTCCATGTCTCTTTTCACCCCCCCCCCCCCCCCCCCAGTTGTTTTGGAGCCAATACATGTACCACATTTCATTCATAAATATTTTAATATGTATCTATGTAAGATACGGACTACTTAAAAATATATACCACAATACCATTTTTACACTTTAAAAATTGACTATATTTTTTATTTGAAAAGGGATTCAAATGTACTTTGGAAAAATTGTAGTAAAAAACAAAAGTTGGTATCTTAAGTATTTTTAAGTGTGCAGTTAGTATACTTAAGTGTAGTGTTAACTATATTCTCATTGTACAGCAGTTCTTTTTTTTTTTTTTTTTTAAGATTTTATTTATTTATTTGAGAGAGAGACAGTGAGAGAGAACATGAGCGAGGAGAAGGTCAGAGAGAGAAGCAGACTCCCTGTGGAGCTGGGAGCCTGATGCGGGACTTGATCCTGGGACTCCGGGATCATGACCTGAGCCGAAGGCGGTCGTCCAACCAACTGAGCCACCCAGGCGTCCCTGTACAGCAGTTCTTTAGAATTTTTTCATCTTACAAAACTGAAACCCATTGAACAAAACCCTCCCATTTCCCCTTCTTGGCAGTAGGTGGCGGCAACCATTTTATTTAATTTTTGGTTTTGAGTTTGATGTTAACTATTTTATACAGTATAAGTGGAATCACAGTATTTGTCTTTTGTGACTGGCTTACTTAGCATAATATCCTCTAGGATCATGAGTTTTGTAGCATGCAGCATGTGACAGGATTTCCTTCTCTTTAAAGGCTGAATATTCCATTATATACATATACCATATTTTCTTTATTCATTCGTTATTGAACATTTAGGTTGCTTCCGTCTTTGGCTTTTGTGAATAATGCTGCAGTGAAAATGTGTGTGCATATATCTCTTCAAGATTCTTTTACTTCTTTTGGGTGTATACCCAGAAATGAAACTCTTGGATCATATGGGGACCTCCAAACAGTTTTCCAGAGTGGCTGTACCATTTTCCATGCCCACCAAAAGTACACAAGAGTTCTGATTTTTCTTTTCTCTACATTCTCTCCAACACTTACTGCTTTCGGTGGTGTTCCTTTTCTTTCTTTCTTTCCCCCTTTCCTTCCCCTCCCTTCCTTCCCTCCTTCCTTTCTTTCTGGACAGTGAACATTCTAATGGATATGAGATCATATCCAATAATTTCTTAATGTTACTAAATAGCCGTTTAGTTTGTTTTCCTCATTTGTTCATAAATAGTTGTTTCTACAGAATCACAACAAAATCCATATAATTATATTTGGTTGGTATGTACATCTTTCTCTTCTACTTACTGCATTTTTTCCCTTTTAATTTATTTACCATGTGAAGTGCCTCATTTTGTGTTTTGTTAATTGCATCCCTATAGTAAAAAGCCTCTCTTTCCCTTGTGCTTTTTTTTTTTGCAAATCAGCAGTCATATTTAAAAGCTTAATCTAATTCAGGTTTTTCTTTATTTTGTGGTGTCAGGGTGACAGAATATTTCATAAGAAGGTCCTTAAGTACTCCATGAAGATGTACGTATTTAGTTGTCTCTGTGATACTAGGTCACTGTTGCTCACTGTTCAGATTTCTTATTTCAATGACAACATGCAAGATGTTGATATCCTAATTATATCGAGGCATTATTTATGACCTGTAATATCTCTGTAGAGAGAAACTTTCCTCATCATATAGTTGATTACTCTGTGGCACAGTTTGCACAGGAAAGGCATACGAAATACTTGATTCTTTCCTTTATTTACCACTTTTCAAATTATTGCGTTGTTTCCTGCTAGAAGTCTTGGGAAAGCAGACCAATGAGGACTTTTTTTTTTTTTTTTTTTTAAAGTATCATTGGGCCTGTGGATTAAAATATTTTATATGTGTATTGCATTGCAGTGTTTATTCTTACTGTGATGCTCAAATGGTCTTGGCCAAGGAGCCTTTTTAAGTTGACTTTTACATAAACTTTTTTCTTCTATATATTTATAATATTATGTATTATTAAATATAAATGTAATAGAAAATAGCATATATTATTAAAGTATAAAATACAGACTATATAAGTGAAACCTGTGAGTTAAAATATATAAAATGCATATAGAACTGTCATATATAATACTGATTTTTATCTTAATATGTATTTCTATATTTAAACCAGTAGCACTAATATGATTCCTGAATTTTGGCCTGTGTCCCACTGAAGTTTACAGTCAAAGTATTACTTTTATAGTACTTGAAGTAAGTCCACTTGGAAGAAAAATCCACAGTTTTTCTGCCATCTTATTATATAGTCAGGTTCATTTATTTCATTTTATGAAATAAATATTTGGAATATGAAATTTAATATTTCATGTTATATAGTAAGGTCCTTTTATTTCATTTTATTTTTAGTATTTAGAATTTAAATATTTTGATAGTTCTGTTTTGTAATTATATATAAAACATTTATGCTACTTCAAAATAAGGTACATTTTTATTTTCTTACTCCCCTTCTAGGTAACCGATTTTTATCTGTAATTGCTAGTTTCAAAAAATTAGCAAACCCACGTATATACTCATATTGGAGATCATCTTATAGCACTGTATGGAGTCAGTCCTCATTCCTTTTCATGGTTGTGTGATCGTCTTTTACATGGATGTACCATATCTGTTTCAAGAATGGGAGTTTTAGGTGTGATCATAAATATGCATTTTTTAAGGCAATTTGCCAAATTCCCTTAGACATTATGGCATCTTAAATTCCTTCCAGCAGTGTGTGAGGTTGCCTTTTTACTCACTTGCAAACAGTGTATAGTCAGAACTTTCTGGGCGTGTGTGTATGTCTGTGTGTATTTAATCTGATAGATGAGAAATGGTATGTCACTGTAGTTCTAATTTGCATCAGTTTATATGTTTTAGCTGTTTGTGTATCTTCTACTTTGAACTATTCAAAAGATAGATCCTTATTTTCAAAAAAATGTCTTTTTTTTGACCCGTTCTTTAGATCTCCTATTTTCTCTTTTTGTGATTTTATAGTTGTCCCACAACTTCTTAAAATTAATTTGGCTTAACAGTAAGATTTTCCTACTAAGAAAAAATAACCATGCCGACCAGTTGTCTTAGATTTGATTTCAGTGGAATGAGACCCTTGAAAGAACTGTTTTACTTGAAAAGTGAACCCAGAAAGTTCCTGTGGGAGTGGGGAGTGGTGGGAAAGTAAGCGACAAAGAGGCCAGGACAGCTGCCTTAAAGAGTTAGGTTACTGTTGTGGACTTTTGGGGCTTACATCCTGTACCTTGGGAGATGGAATAGAACAATGCCTCTGAGTTGTTGCACTCCAGGGCCAATGAAGCTGTAGTTGTTTGTCTATAAACTCTCATTCCCTATTGGTGGAGTTATGCTGTGGGGTGGGGAGGGCGTCAGCTCCTTGGCAACTCCTGCCTGACCTAACCTGTGGCCAGAGCTGACCCTAAGGTGTTGTGGAAAGAACCTGCTTAGTTCCTAAGGAAATTGAGTGGTGAGATGTGGACCGGGTGCCACCAGCACTTGTGCGTTAGTGAATACTCCAGGCTGCAGTTGTGTTTCTCAGTGTGAATCAGTAGATCATTCTTCTTGTTCTCACGTTGCTCTAGTGTGTTTTGTTAACATCTGTTCACCCAGAACTTGATTATCTGATAAAACCAGAACTTGAGAACTGATAAAAATTGTGGCTTCCTAGATTGAAGATAAGGCCCCAAAGAGTTGTGACCCTCCCAAGTAGCTCCTAAGAAGCAGTGATCTCTGTTCCCTTTTACTATCTACTTTTTTTTAAAAAAGAATTTCTGTATTTAAAAGGTTTTGTTTATTTACTTGTGAGAGAGAGTGTACAAGCAGGGGGAAGCACTAGGCAGAGGGAGAAGCAGACTTCCCACTGAGCAGGGAGCCCAGTGTGGGACTCCATCCCAGGACCCTGGGATCATGATCTGAGCCAAATGCAGATGCTTAACCAACTGAGCCCCCCAGGCGTCCCTCTTTTACTTTCTACTTTTTAATCATATTATCTGTAAATTCATTTGTTCTTTTTGTTGTAGAGAAGTTTATTGTCGTTATTTATCATCTCACTGTCCTGTAATTTTGAAGTGGTGTTATTAAATGTGAAGAACGAATGGCATTACCATATAGATGGCATTGTGTGAAGTATTTTCTTTTGATTGAGAATTTATGCCCCTGGAGAACTAATTTTCAAATCAGTAGTAAAATGGATATCTTGAAAAACTCTTTAGTCTCTAGGGTATTTTTCCCCCCTTAATGGATGAAGCTGAAAATACGCACAGGCTCAATTTCTTTCAGAAGGGCTTATGCCTTTGTATATGTCTGAGCAGTTGTCTCTTTGAGAACGTCTAGTTTATCTTCTATTAAAAACAACAAAAAAAAGATAAACTCAGAAAAGGAGAGCATATACATGTTGGAGTTATATTTTATTGATCTCCTGTATTTTTACCATTGGATGATGTTACATAATGTTGAGGCTTCTATAACTAAAATGGGACCTGAAAGACTGGTTATCTATCATCTGAAAGTCAAAGAAAGTGGATTTAAGTCTTACATTAAATGTTGTAGTAGAACTTGTTATGGTGGGTTGTTTTTGTTATTTAAAAATTTATCTTCATGCTTCACATAATTTTGGTGTCCGTTTCATAGATTCTTAATATAGGCACCATGCAGTCAGAAACAAAACCTAGCTCTTTTCTTACCTCAAGGGACTCGGAATAGAGTGAGAACAAGAATTTAAAACCCACATAGAGGTAGAAGGATGGGTGGTTGATGGAATAACATTAAAACAAAAAGTGTCCTATTTCTGATTGTTTTCTGGCCTTATTTCTAAGTATTTCCAACTTCTCAAACTACCCAGACTATGTTAAATTCAGTCTTACCAGGTTCTAACATATTCTCGGTTGGGCCACATGCTTTCATATTAGCAAGATAGCCATAAAATTTGAAGCCTACAGGCCATTGCAAGTTTCTTGGGTGTATTGAAACGGTTAGGAGTCTCTTTTTATTTCCACTGCTCCTTTCTTTCATCAATCCAAGTATCTTTCTAGTGCATAGTAATGCATTTTGTTGTTATTGTTGTTGTTGTTTCTTAATTTTTAATTTTTTGCTCCCCAAAGAAATTAATTTAGTAAAGTCTGGTATGTAAAAGACAGGAATTTTTGGTTTTAATAGGTGTACTGTTTGTTCTCTTCTCCTTGTTGGCCCTTTTTATGCTTTCAGTCATATCTTTGGATTGTTTTCCCTCGGCTCATTGGAATAGAGGTCCTGCTCATTGACTATTTTCTCTTCTTCCCTCTGATTGCTGTTTTCCTCCTGTAAGGAAGACCTTTTTTTAAAAAAGAAAAAGATGCTAAAGTTCTTATATCACTTATTATATAAAAGACAGTCTGATTTGATGTTTATTTTTATTCAGATGTTTAATGGGATCATTTTGAGTTCATTATAGTCTGATACTTTAAGAGTGAGAGAGTGTGGAGAAGAGGCAGAGGGAGACTGCAGAAGAGAGGGACTCTTAAATAGACTCCACCAACAGTGCTGAGCCCAGTGCAGAGCCCAGTGGTGCAGGGCTTGAACTAATGACCCTGAGGTCCTGACCTGAGTCAAAAACAGGAGTCAGACACTTACCAGACTGACCACCCAGGCGCCCCTATAGTCTGATATTTTTAAAAAATGACTTAGGGGGCGCCTGGGTGGCTCAGCGGGTTAAGCCGCTGCCTTCGGCTCAGGTCATGATCTCAGGGTCCTGGGATCGAGGCCCGCATCGGGTTTTCTGCTCAGCAGGGAGCCTGCTTCCCTCTCTCTCTCTCTGCCTGCGTCTCCATCTACTTGTAATTTCTCTCTGTCAAATAAATAAATAAAATCTTTAAAAAAAAAATGACTTAGGAACATAAGGGTTTGCGAATTTAGAACACATTACACAGAAATAATTTAAATGTGTAGGAGACACTGAAAAACATTTTGATTCATTTAAAAGTTTTTTGATAAATGATAAAGTACATAAAAGTCAGACCAGAAATGGAAGGTGTAGTGAATGTTCTGTGTTAGTAAACATCTTGCTTAAATCTCTCTGTAACCTTGCGAGATTGTTAATATCTCTGTTTTATAGATGAGGAATCCATTATTCCTGTTCATAATCACATAGATAATAAATCGTAAAGTCCACTCTGAACCAGGTCTTGTTTCCACAGTCCTTTCCTGAGTATATCTGCAATTCTGAGAAGATTGAAACTGTGGAAAGATGAAACTAGGGTGGGAGCCTAGGTTCTCACAAAGATCACCTTTATTTTATTTTTTTTTTTTTTGCGTGAGAAACAGTTAAGGAATAAAATCGTTATACTGTCCAAAACAATAGAAATTATATCTGTTTTAAAAATATAGAGAGCTTTCGGTATTTGTAAATTTACTTAAGACTTTTTGTTGCTTTCATTCAAAGCAGGGATTTGATATTTTGGCCGAAATTTCAGAAACTAAGTCACAATAAAACCTTTGATGTTAATATTGTCTACTTTTGATGTATATTTCCTTCCCTAAATCTTTAAAACCATTTAATTGAGAAGTATTTTGTTTTATAATGCCTTTTAATATATTCCCTACATGATATTTCTTCCCCACAGTTGTGTATAGGATGAAGTAGACAGTAGCTGTCATAAAAAGAAATACTTTAAATTCAGGTAGTTTGAAATGGAAGTCATTTATATATCTTTTTCCTCCCCTTAAAGTGGGCTCTACTCCTCGTAGAGATGTAAATTTGTTTCAAAAAACAAACTTTCTCTGATCTTCTTGCCATGTAGGACTATCCTTTTTATCACCATCAGTCTGTAGTTGTGTGTGTGCGCGTGTGTGTTCTGTGACTCATCCAGACACCATGGCCCTTGTTTGCCATTGTGTCCCTTTCCCTTGTCCTTCCACCTCCATATCTGGACCTGCGGCTACTAGCGATGTGTGGTATTGAATACTTGAAATATGATTAGTCATAGCTGAGGTGTGCTGTAAAGATAAAATACATGCTAGATTTCGAAGACAAGGTATAATCTTGATTTTGAAATATTAATTATAAGAAATTCCATTTGGGTTAAATATATATATATATGTATATATATATATATATAATGTATTTTATTGGGTTGTATACTGGGTTAAGTAAAATATATTCTTAGAATAATTGCCCCCTGTTTCTCTTTATCCTTTTCATGTGACTACTAGAAATTTAGGATTATATAATGTAGTTTGCATTGGCTTACATTGTATGTGTGTTGACAGTGTTGCCCTAGACTTTGCTAGTCATAGCTTCCTGACCTGTGGGTTCTCCTATCTGCCAGAAACAAGTAATCAGAGCATTGAAGAACTTGGCTAATGCTAAGGCCTGGGGAAACAGGAATGACCTTTAGAGCATTCCTAGAATTAGATCATGGTGTTGCCAGGTGAACGGGGGCGGGAGACCCAGCCTGTGTTCCTAAGGTGCTTTCACCAAAGGTTCTTGGTCTTGTCACAGGAAAGAATTCACCGACAGAAACACAACACAGGGGGTGAATGACACAAACAAGAAAGTCTGTTTAACTCAGCTCTGGAGATTTGAGAGTTGGGATGGGAGGAAGCTGGAGCATGTGGGCTGCATGCCCTGGGGCCAGGGCAGGGGCGGGTGTGGGGTGGGGTTGGGTTTCTGTCTTTTATTGAAGGTTGTTAACTAGGGGTTAGAATATCCATTACTTGGAGTAGGGATGAGGGTTTTGTGAATTTTCTTCGTCATTGGGTCAGTGGTTTCTTTCCCTGTGGTGGCATCCACCAGCGTGGGCCTGTCTGGTTTGATCAGGTTTCATGTGGAGTGTGGCCAGGCAGGCCTCTGATGTTCCCCACAGCTGGCTGTGACTCCCTTGCTGCTGACCTCCAGGTATCCTGTTAGGGCCTAACTACCTGCCTTCTCTAACAGCAGGTCTGCATTATAAAGCTAAGTAAGTTGTCCTTACTAAGTAGGTCCAAATTTTACAAAGAAGGAATTAGAGCTCAGAGAATTGATGCCATTTCATCATTTGTTATAGTTACAGAACCAACACTTGAACCAGATGAACTTCAGGTGGTCCAGCATTCTTTAAAATTCTGTATCCTAATCAGAATGTTTTTCAGAGGTGAATCATGAGAGCTTGCACAGGATCTCAGAAGAAGATAGAATAATAAGACTTAAAACATTTTAGTCTAGGTTTTGTGTTTTGTTTACTGTTTGGTGCTAAAGATGCAAATTTTGGGGAAATTCTTCTTTTATTAAAATTAGATATTTTTCTTATCTGTTTGTGTTATTTTCTTTCTTCACTGAATAACTGAAATCAGTTATTCAGTGTTCGTGTTCTTTGTGCTTGTACTTGTCAAATCATTTTTTTCCCTTGATTTTTCCCACTTGTAAAGTTTCCATTTGGTTCTTTTTATACTTCTGAGAGCTTCTGTCTTTTCTGTTAATATACTTTTACCTTGTGGAGGATGGATTAAAATAGCTGCCTTCACATTTTTGTTTGCTAATTCTCACATCTGAATAATCTCAAGATTGGTGTCGCATTCTGGTCTTTTTTGTGTGTGTGTGAATTGGTCAGATTTTCCTGATCCTGGGTATGTTAAATAATTTTGGATTGTATCTTATGAATGTTGCGGGTTTTGTTTTTTAAGTAAAGCAGGTGATCCGCGTGGTTAGCTCTCCTTGTGTGTAGCATGGCAGTGTCAGCCTCCAATGCCAGTTCGGTGTTCAGAGGCTTTGCTGTGCTATGGGCTTACTCCTTGCATGTACCACTCAGGGTTAGTGTGGGATCTGAAGAGTGGCTAATGTCAAGGGTCTCAAAACCTTAACTTCTTTGGGTGTGTTCTACATACATGTCTTGGGTTGCCTTTGGAACTTGGATTGGTTCATGGACAGAATCACAGTATTCCCTCCTCCAGCTCTCAACATCTCCCACTCCCAGAAACCTTTTCTTGGTTTAGTTTGACTCTGGATCGAAAGGGACTAGATTAGTCAAGCCCTTGAGGAAAAGAAAGAAAGAATAGTTTTTCTGAAGTGGAAAAATAGGGAGTTATAATTTTAAAAATGAAGTAGTGGCTCCTCCTGGACAAATCCTCCCACTGATTGTGAATACAGCCTCTGGATGGTATGTGAAAAAAACATGTGGACACTGTAGAGCAAACAAAAGTAGGAACTGGACTTGAAGCAGTTCCTTTAACAACAACAACAAAAGAAGAAGGAATGGCCCTTGGGTGAATTTAACTCATCTTGCTGGTGTTTTGCTTCAGGCAGGCTTCTCCTGGCTTGTTTGCTGTCTTTACTGGCTTGAGGAATCATATCAAATTCAGAAATACCACAGCAGCTGTAGAGTGATGGGAGTCCAGCAGGAGGAAGAGAGAGGAAATCCTGCAAAAGAAAGAACCACAATGGTGGAATACCAGATTCTGTATAGAAACGGTGCCAAATATGTGGCTGACCCCTATACTGGAAACATTTCAGATGTCTGTCAACAAGAAAATAGATAAACTGCTGTGTACATACAACCCAACACTGCTGAGCAATAGAGAGGAACAGAGTCTTGATACTGGCAGCAACTTGGGAGTAATTCCTGAAACAGAATGCTGGTAAACATAGCCTTATGTAAAATTAGGGCATAATGATAATACCATTTTTTTTTTAAGATTTTATTTATTTATTTAACAGAGAGAGAGATCACAAGTCGGCGGAGAGTCAGGCAGAGAGAGAGAGAGAGAGAGAGAAGCAGGCTCCCGCTGAGCAAAAAGCCCGATGCGGGGCTCGATCCCAGGACACTGAGATCATGACCTGAGCCGAAGGCAGCGGCTTAATCCACTGAGCCACCCAGGCGCCCCGATAATACCATTTCTATCATGTCCTAAAAACAGGCAAATTTACCTATTGTGTGTTAGGGTGGGGCAGGCAAAATTAATGTTTTTAAAAAAAGTAGTTGGCAGGGCTAAGAAAAAAGGATGCATGGGTGTTAGAGACAGGGTTTAAGCAGGAATGGGCATATGAGAACTTTCTAGGGTGATGGTAATACCCTGTGTCCTGTTAGGGATATGGGTTACTCGAGAATATCTTTGAATGGTAAACCTAATATCTATCCATTGTATATTATGTAAACTTTTCCTTTGAAACAAACACTGTATTAAGTGCTTTACTGTAAATAGTTAAGAGAAGCTGAAGTTTATATAGGGAAAGTATATGGATCTGCAACTTACTTTGAAATGCTTCAGTAGTTAGATCAATTGAGGGAATGGTAAGACAAAAGGAAATGTTAATTCTGAATCCTAGTGGTGGCCGTGTGAATACTTCTGTACAGTTTTTTAAGTGTTTTCTGCGTGTATAAAATTGTTCACAATAAAATTATAAAAATAATAGTAGGTAGTATTTTTCTTAATCAGTTTCCTATTTGATAATAGGTTGTTAGTAATCTAATGAAAATTGATATTTTTTATATGAAAATACTAAAAATTAAGTTTATGACTGTCATTTTTGTGCCTGTACACTGAGCTCCGAACTTCTTAGGATACAGAAAGATACAGAAATGAAAATGAACAATAAAAGTGAGAAGACAGTACCCACACAAATAATTTGATTACTTCAAAGTGATATAGCAAAGGCTCATTAAGATCATTTATAATACATAAATTCTGAGGGGATCGATACATAATTAGAGTATGCTTAGAGTCAAGTATGATTAATGGGAGATGGAATCCCTTGGGTTGCTTATTTTGAACAAGTTTTTGAAAATCGTATTAGAGACAAGTATTAGAATCTCTTTCCATTTTTTAAATTGACCAGTTGTCATTTATGAATTTTGGCTTAGGATGCATTTTTTCTAAGTATGTTGTATTCATTTATCAAAAGAAGAATGCTGCATAATTTTTATGCTAGAATTGTTAGCCAGGTTAAATTAGAATTTGGGTTTTTGAAATTATTTTTATTATCATGTATTATTTAGAATTTGTTTTTAAAAACCTGTATTTTAGGAATGTGGTCATAGTATGTTAATGAGTTGTTTGGTTAAAAGGCAAATAAATGATCATTGTTCCAGAATTTTGTGGTTCTTTATAACACTTGGAAAGATTGGTATAGTGCCATTAAAATATAATACCCAATATTAAGTATAACATTTATAAAATACTAATTCATTTCTTATCCTTATATACCCTTAGGAAATCTATTCTGATAGGCTAGACTTTTAAAATATATATATCAGAATAAATCTTAAGTAGGTGAGGATGAGAGAAAAGTAAAACAATATTAATAATTACAAATTATTAATTACAAATTGTAATAATGAGATGTGAGATTTTTAGCCATTCATTTGATCAACTCAGTTTCTTTCTTATTGGTAGCTTTTTTCTTCCCCAGTCCTGAAACAAGAATTTCCAACAAAACTAAGCAGTTATTAAATATATTTTAGAAAATAAAAAGTTATATGAAATTGCATGATGTTATAAAGGCTTCATGTTTTCTTAGTAACCAAAATAGTCTGAGTTGGACTTATTTTTAGCCCTTTGTTTTTTTTTCTTCGTCTCCAGTTGTATTGCAGTAATAAAAAGAATTACCATTTCTAGATACTATAACTTTTTCAAAGCATTTGTGCTGCTATGTTGTGCTCAGCTCTAGCCATTTATAGTGTTCCAAGAATTCTATATTATTGATAACTGAATGAGGTATTTTGGTTTTTGAGCAGATTATACCATGTGATGACTTACATAAGTGGTGGAAAGAATTACAAATGTGTTGATGTTCTACAAATAGAAATTTAGTTAGGAACAATCTAGTGGGCTTCATGTGATGTACCAACTAGTTATTTAAATTTCAAATTCTCCTTTAGCTCCTGCTGATCTTGGTGCCAACCCTTCCTAGAGGAGAAATTTACCCAAGTCAGTAGTTCAGTCCTGAATTTTTGCAGGAGCTGGTTTTTACGTCTGTATAATACTGGCTAAAAATAATATGGCTTACAGAATTTTATTATTTGTAGTATTTTTGTCAGTAAATAAGCTAAGTGTTTAAGTCTCTCTGAAAAAAGTCATGGGGGTGGTTAGGTAGATGGAAAAAATTTCTGGAAACAGCTCATGCTTAAAATAGAACCCTAAATATGCTTTGCATATCCATCCTGATTTCTGTTGTTTGCCATTAGGTGTAAGGTTATTTTAATCAGCTCATTAGGATTATAAATCAAAATACCTAAATTAAAATAAAAAATAATTTCATTTTAAAGAAAAAGTTTGTTCCACAGATTTTTTTTTTATCTCAAAGATACATAGATATCACAACCATTTTAAGACTAACCAAGAACAAATTTCATTGCCATCAAGACTGCTTTATTTTTGCCTTTGTTTCTGCCAACCAGAGAGAATTTTATTAGTGATTCTGAATAACTTACTAGGCAGTATATTGCCAAGGTGAAATGCTCAAATGAATAATTAATGGAATCGCCTGTATGCCAAGTTATTTTATAATCACTTTAGGTAGTTTGCATAAAACAGGCTTTAAAAAACAAGTTTTTTTTTTTTTAAGTGTTTTTTCACTGAATGTTTCATTGTATATTTTTAGCCTTTAAAAGATAACAGATTACATTCTTAAAAAGAGTAGGTTTGTGACAGACCTTGGTTGTGGAGATAGGTTTATCGGTTCTTAGATCTTTGGAGTTTAAGTCTGCCAGGTAAGAACCATAGGATTCTTGTAAGTAATAAATAAATAAATAGTAGAATGTCAGCTGATGTATGAACTTAAAAACATAGTATTCAGTTTATTAGATTCAATATTCAGTTTATTAGACCCTGAAGTATTTACTCAGACCAGGTAATTAATGTTATTTTGGTAATTGCAGTTAGACAACAACCAATTTTTTGAGACACCAGCGTCTTTCTATTATTTACTGGTAGAAGCTTGATTTCTTTCAGTGTAGAGAACTTAACACTTTTTAAAGTGTCATTGGGAAAAGAATTACCAGTTAACAACAACAACAAAAAATTATTATGCATAGGGAATATATGCTCATTAACAAAGAAGGATATCACAAGCATAATTATTTTATTGCATATTAAAATTAAATAATTGTTTAATTTACTCTAATCATTTTTTCGTGTCATTTTATTTTTTGTTCAGTTAGTTAATTGGAGACACTTGTGAGGCACTTTATCACTTAACATAATTATTAGACAAAAGGTGTTTTCTGCACTGTTTTCTAGGTTTACTTGGGCTGTCTGGCAGACCAAAGGTGAATACGGTTTTTCAGGTCAGAATTTGGTCACTCGTTTAGATGATAATGCTGCTAAGGCTGGTATATTGTAAAAACCTTTCTAGCAGTTAAAAATTATAAAGTAATTGCCATTTGAAGTTCAAAATTTTATGAACATTGTTTTCATCTCTGTTCCCACCCATTGTTTCCAATGTTAACAGGTAAACCTCACTGTTAACAAAAGTCCTACATTTTATTGCTGCTTCTTGAGTTTGTCCATAGACTCCCTCAATGTTAAAGCTAGAGGAGCCCTCTCAGATCTCTAATTCAGCACCCTCATTTTACAGATGAGGAACTGAGGCCTTGGACTAGAACAGAGGTCCCCTCGCTCAGTCCAGGACTCTTTCTATTACATCATGCTGCCTGATGTTTGTTTATGGGACTCAGCAACATCACATACAGGGTGAGCTTTTTTTTTTTTTTTTTAAATGAACACACACAGTAATTTGCTTCTCATCAACTGCTGTTCATAATTCCTGTCTAACTCATTCTTTCCTTTTTTACCCATATCCTCCTTAATCCATAATATGGCCCAGTTACTTGTGACTTTATTTTGGTGCTACTTGTTCTTGGCATTCAGCCATTATTTTAAGAGTCAGACTCTTAGTAAGGTTTTTTATCAGTAACCATTGAAGCTTTACTAGGCACCATAGCAAGAGTAGTTTAAAGTTTATGACTGGATGATTTTTACAGAGTTTGTAAGTTTAGATTTAAAAATGAATTACAGGTGTGTGCAAGTGTGTCATATCCATATATGTGGATATGGACTATATCTAAGAGCAGATGTGATACTAGATACGAGAGCAGTTTTTTTGTGAAATAATAAAATGCCAAGAAATACTAGCCAGTTGTGTTATATAACCTGTGAACTCATGGATTTAAATAAGTATATTTGCGTTTTAGATTTTTAATAATTTTTGTATTGATGTTCAGATTCTTCAATTTTTCGCTAGCGAGTGTCTGTTCCCGTTGGTTCTTATGGCCTTCAGACAAGACCCTACTAATTTTAGGTAGCTTTTGTGTTTCCTGGTGTAAGATGTTACATGGTTTAAGATACAACATGGTTTTCAGGGGTAACTCAAGGACTTCAAGTTCTTGTAGTATATGATTTACAGGTTTCTGTAGTGTTGTTTCCGTTCTCCTTTCCATTTTATTTTGAATTTTGATGAACACTGCCCATCATTAATTTTGCTTTTGTATAAGGAGGAAAAAACAGAATCTTTCAGCTTAATGAATTAATATGTTTCTCTTGTATATTCATTTTTTTTTAATCTGTTGTCTTGTGTCACTGAAATAGCCATGATGTCAATATTTACAATTCTAAGGTAAACTAAAACACTAATGCTCAACTATGAATGCTGGATAAATTTGTTGGATTGGATAATAAACCACCATGACCAGTCACCTCACACGGGTACTTTGTATTATTTACATATTATATATTGTAAAATTTTTGGAGTTCTTTGATTATTTAGTTATTTATCAGCCATTTTAAAGGGTCCCCACCCATCAGATAACTAATTGGGTTTCAGGTGAACTAAATCAGAGGTCCAGAAATGCCATGTGGATTTTTTTTTTTTAATCAGTGCATGAGTATATATAAATTGGGCATGGATTATATTTCTCATGCTGGAATGGGAGTGTTATGTTTTATGACATGAAATTTAAAAAAAAGACATTTGAATAGCTACTATGTGATGGGTGCTAGATATAAAGTGTAGACTGTTTTTTAAAATATTTATAATTTGTGGTGGAAAAACAAGCATGCATAATAAAAGGTGATACAATGACAGCATTAACACTTATAATTGATCTTCCTTACATTCTTACCTACCTGTGAGGTGTGTAGGTTAATTTTATTCCTATTTTACGGAACAAGAAACTGGGGCTCTGGAACTTGGTTTGTTGTCCAGATGTCAAAAGCAGTAGCATTTGAAAGAAGCCATCAACATTCTAATTTCTAGTCTGATACTCTTTTGCTACTGCCGAGTTTTCAGAAAAATAAAACACCCAACTGTGATGTTGGTATTTGAATAGGCTTCATAAGGAGGTGACATTTGAAGAATAGAAGAATTTGAGCACCTACAGTTGGAACGAAGAACTGAAGAAAAAGCAGGGGTTTTAGAATGCTACACCCTGAATATATGCTCCTGAGGAGTAGGGTGGATTCAAGTCCTACGGCTAGATGCTCCAAGATCACAGAGGGGGAGCTTAAGTGCCTGGCCAATCTCTTTGGAGTGAAATGTGGAAGTTATTAAGTAGCAGTAAATAAATATATAATCAATCAGTTATGGTTTATGCCTTGGTGTCAGAAGGTAATAGGAAGAGACCTAGGAGACTCTGAGGCTAATGTAGTAATACAGGTGGCAGGTACTGTAGAAAGAAAGGCGTGGCTGAAAGTGCTGCTTTACAGTAATAGGAGATGGGTTCTATAAAGTTCCAGGTAAAAACTGAGGTTAAGAAGTTACATCCAATAGGATACTAAAGTTTCAGGTGTTGTGAGTGGTAGAATCAGTGGTAATTATGGGCAAGAGGAGAAACAAATTTGGGAGTATAGGGATATAAGTTGCCTCAGATAATACTGAATTACGAGATTCCAAGAAGGCATATAAATAGATGTGTGCATCGGTCAGCTGGAACTGAATTCCTTGAGTGGGAGAGATCAGGATGTGTGGAGTGGCACATAATAGGAGAGGTATTTTCTAATTCTTTAGAGTGTTTGAGACTCTTAGTTGGGACAGTAGACAGAAGATCAGAAGGCTAAAAAGGCTGTACATATGTTAGGGCAGGAAGAAAAATGGGTTCAAGAGAGGAAAGAGGACGAGTCAGGAAGCCAGCTGTGGAAAGTTCAAGGACGAGTTGTGATTTTCTTAAATGCTGAAAATGGCCAGGAGTGGAGATCGAGGAGTATGAAAACCCATCGGATTTGGTGGTGATTGATAATAAAGTGTTTTAAATTCAAAAAGTCAAAAGTAGAACTTTAGCAATAACAAAAATAATTTTACAAAAATATTTTTTCCTTTATACATTATATTTAAATACGTAAATATGATTATTTACATTTTATACATAAAAGGAAACTCTTTGTCCCCCCAATAGTTTATTACTTTTAATGATTGTGTAGTACATGAATATTATGAATATACTATAGTCTTATTTTGGTACTCCTCTTTTAATGAACATTTACTTTATTTCTGTTTCCCCTTTTTTTCCACTAAAAAAACGTTTCTAAAACAAGTGTCCTTAGGAACTTATATTTTATTTCTCTAGGTTGTAGGGATGTATATTTGTTGACTGACCATTTTAACAACAAAATAACAAATTCTTATGATTTAGTCTAATATTTTCACTTGTAACAGAGGTTGACAGATTGTTTTCCAAAGGGCTTTTTCACATCTTCAATTGAAATATAGGGAAATAGCCTTCCCCACATTTCTGTCTGAAATAGGCATTCTAGATCTTTTAAATATTTACCAATTTTACAGTGTGTAATTTTACTCATTGTCACTTTGATATGTATTTCTTTGATAAACTAGTAAATCTTTATGTACTCAGATATAGCTGTCTTTTCTTGCATAGTTTTTTGAGTTTCTAGTCTTGGTTAAAAAAGGACTTTTTCTGTTCTCTATATTGGACATGTAGCCTCAATGTTTTGTTAAGGCGTATGTGTGAAGTATGTGTGTGTTAGGTACATGGACACACACATTTATTTAAATTATCCAAATATTAAATATATCTGGAATTTATTTATTTATTTTTTATCTGGAATTTATTTTTGTCTGTTGTAAAACATGTGTGCCCACTTTTCAGATGGATAGCCACATGTTGCAAAACAATACAATACCAATCCATTATTTTCCTTTGCTCAATCTTTGTGTCTTTCGATAGAATACTGTTTAGTCATATAAATTTGGTAAATATTTAATAGGTTTTTTTGCTCTTTTAAATGGAATATTTATTTCTTTGTCTATTTAAAGGTGCTTATTATTGGGGCAGAGAAAAAGCTCTTGTTTCTGTTAGCCTCTGTATTAAATTCCCAAAGAAAGGTTAGTAATTTTTGCTAATGATATGGTAGTATATCACAGGAGACCCAACAAATTCTGTGGTACAATTTTTTTCTTGTTTGTAGCTTTTTTTTTTTTTAAACTTCTTCAGAAAGTCAGCACAGAGCAATAGGATAAATAAAGATTTTGAGGTAAACAAAAAGTCAAGAAGTACTAATAACTTTTATCAGAGAAGTGATCTCAACCCGAGATTGAGAGGCTTTTGGTGAGATGGGTTCTTTGAGGAAAGTTGAATTTTTTTTTTAAATCCATGATGGAAAATTTAACAGGGTGTTAAAGGCATAATAAAATGATTACCAAATGGCTCAGAAGGAGGGCAGAATGATGTTAGATACCATTATAATTTGGGGCTTACATAGGTGACAGGGCTTGAGTGGGAATGGCAAGGCTATTTGGAGTGAGTGTCAGAATCACGGCATTTGTTGTTTGTATCAGTAGACTTGCATCAAAGTGGAGGGAACATAGATCTGGTCCAGGAAATATGATGACGATTGAAGGATGCTGAGAAGTATGAGTAATTTGAGATGGCCACGAATACCTGTTTCGTTAGAAAAACGGAGTAGATGAAAGTAAAAGAGAGGGGTCTGTGTGTGTTAGCAGTTACAGGATTCAAAGGTAGTGAAGCTTTGAATTTTGTGATGTGATCCACAGTCATGGTTTGTGTGACCTGAGAAACTTGTCAAAATATACATGTGTGGGATGTACCTCTGGCTTTCTGAAACTTAAGACTTTTCAGGGTTGTCAAGAACTTTATGACTTGACTTTGAAAAGGCTGCCACGGGTGAATTTGGTATGCCATACTAAGCAAGGACCACTGGTGGGCTATAGAAATGAGTGTGGTGGGCCTCTTTCTTTTTTCATATTCAGAGTTTGCCCAAAAAGAAATGGAGATACAAGCTATTAAAATTGCGCAGGGAATGGAGATCAAATTGGGAATGGATGAGAAGGAACATTGAATGTCATTGAAGAGTGTCTTTCTTGCCTTTTAAAACACTATTGACTAAGTAGAAAGAAAGAGCTTTATTTACTGTTTGCAACAAATAATAATTGAGTGTCTTTTGTGAATCGGGCTATATTCCAGGCACAAGTATAGTAGTGAATAACAAGGATCAAGTATCTGCTGTCATGTACCTTGCATTTTTTTAATGAGCATAAGTTGTCATTCATTAGAGTACTTGTTGAGTCACCAGTGTTTGAAAAAATCTCGCCTGTGTCGCACATTGTATGATCCAGTGCTTATTTTTTCTTTAGAGTAGTGATCTATATCAACAAAAACCTGAATTTTGAAATGAATGCTCTCACTGTTGCTTTTAGCTCTGACCACTTCCCTCTTGTTGTTTAGGTATTGATTTCAGTTTCTTTTACCACTAATAATATAAGCAGGGACAAGAAAAAGGTGAACCCATTTCTACCATGTAATGGAAAAAAGGAGCATTCTTCTAGTTTCTAGCAGTCTTGGATTTCAACACATTAGGCTTTTTTTTTTTTTTTTTAAATTCAGAACCAGATGAAAGGGAAATAATTTCATACTCCTGCCTGCTCGCCATGAATAGATTAAAATTTTTTTTAAATAATCCAGTGACATATGATAAACCATACACAGACTAGACGGGTGGAGGTCTTCATTTCATCTTCTCCCTCTTCCTCTCCTAATCCAAATCTCTATAGAAGTTTTAGAAATGATAGCAGATGTTTTGTATTCATCTCTGTTTTGCAAAGGCACTATTTCATTGGGTTCAGTTTTCCATAATGTTCATACAATGCTATAGCCATCACTTTCAGTCTTTTAAATCAGTTTTGTTTTGTTTTCAAAGAAAGTGATTATATACATGTAATTGCTGTGAGATTTTTCATCAATCTGGGCAACCTGTGACAGGAAGGGAAAAATTCTCTTGTTCCATTCAGCTCTAAAGCCTGTAATTCTTTATAGGTTATCAGTTAGCAGTTAATTTTATATCAGCAGACCCCCCCAAAATAATACTTTTCCTCCTGATTTGTGTTATACTTATTATAATTTATATTTTGAGCTTTTAGGTAAGTAGAGCACCTATAAAATGCCAGGACATCTTGTAGTAGAGTGAAAATAGGTGTGATTTGTGGGAATAGTTTTAGTCTTAAAAATGTATATAACTCACGTCAAATGCTTTTCTTTTTTTTTTTTTTTAAATTGTATAGTTGGCACACACGTTATATTAGTTTCATTTGTACAGTTTAATGATTCAGATGCTTATTTCTAATTTAATATGTATTCATTTTCACTATAGCATTTTATATATAACATAATTCTAATTCTAACATTCTAGTATTATTATATAGTAATATAAAATTAATACTAGATAATATTCTAATATTCCATAATTCTAGTTATAACATTAGGTATCTTAATTGAGGTCAGGTGTTCTTGAGATCACCTGGCCCAAGCAGAACTTCATATATTTTTGAAAGAATATCTCTTTTTCCTTTCATTTGTTTTAGAGAACTGTGCAAGAAAATTGTGTGGGGGAAAAGGGGGTTAGTTACATAATTAATTGATAAAAAACAAAGGTTAAATATCTGATTACCATGTGGTAATCAAGGGGTTTCACTGTTCTTATAAGAAAGCTTTACTACTTATTTCTTAATATTTTTGGAGTAAATCAAACGGATTCTGAAGTTGCTGTCTACAGGTATAGATAGTTTCCTCTTTTGTCTCTAAATGCTTTCCTTCTCCAAGAAACAGTGAGGTTGAGAGCAGAGAAGAAAAACACCCATTGCATGGCCTTAGAATTTTGTTTCTTTAAAACTACTTACTTGAGCACCTTGGATACATTTGTGTTATGTTGAAGGAAGAAGGCTATTTAAGACCTGTACTTGAGAAACACTAAATTGATCTGATGAAAACTGTTGATACTTCTAGATGAACTTAGAGAGCATCGATACTGGAGCTGCTTTCCAGAACAGAGTCAAGCCCAGGATATTATATTGAAATGAGGATCTTAATCTTTAGACAAAGTAAGGCTTAGAAGACTACTAGGATACATGCTGAGTTTGAAATAACAGTCATTATATTTTCTCTGTACTCACTGCCCTCATTGTTACAGATTCCCTTCTGATTAATATGGAGAAAAGGTTAGGCTTCATGTATTACAGTGGTCCACAAAAGATACAAGCCTTATGAGAAACTGAAAGAGGTAAAGAGAATTAAATTTTTTTTCTTTTGGCTCCCAATTGACCTTTTCAGATGGTTAGTTTTGTCAGAATCCAAATAAAGTCTAATACTGCTTTTGGTTTGCTAAATTTAAGCCCCTTCCACTTTTGGTATGTTGAATTTCCTATATTCTGTTTGCTAAATTTAAACCCCTTCCACTTATTGGTATGTTGAATTTCCTATATTCTTAATTTGTCTCTGCATCCTTATATTGCTAACATATTTCACTGTTGTCCTGTATGTCTGTAAAGTGATAGTTGACTCGATTAAATTCACTTGGAGTTCTTTGATCATGACCATTTGCATGACAGTGCATGGGGCATAGAGCATCTGGTTGTGTCACTTTCAGTGGTGGTGATATTGATTAGTTGATTCAGTTATTGTTAGCCTAATCCACCCTTGACACAATTGTGCACCAGATTTTTCCCTAGTGGACTTAGCATCGTTAATAAATTGTTGCTTAGATTCATTATTTTCTTAGGAATAGAAATGGCTATTTTCTAACTATATACATATATATATATATATATATATATATATAATTATTATTGTTTTTATTTATTTATTTATTTTTGCATTGACTGGCTAGAATTCTGTAAAGGACTCCTCCTGATCAAGCATTGTGATATTCTGAAATAGAACTTGCACAAGAAAGGCAGAGTATGTGCTTGAATGTTTTAGTTACCAATTTTCAGAATACTGAATTGGTGGTACTCTAGTAACCTCTCAAGGTGACCAGTGATGTGGATTTTATTTTTATTTTTTATAATCTATTTTTGAGGTGGTTTAATTTACTTTATTTCTGTCTCCTTTTGACCTGACAGGAGTGGTCTTTGGTAGTCTTCTTGCTTTCTTGCATGACAAGATGTTCTAAGCTTCCTGCTTTAGCCCTGCAATTGGCCATTCCTGTAGGGAATTCTGACTTCTTTTAGTGGAGAGTGTTTATTTAAAGACTGTAATCCAAGTATAGAATGCTTTTTTACTAGGAGGATGCTATTAACTCCTTGTAGGTCGTTTTAGGCCTAGGAAATGTGTATTTTTAGTAAGAGAAAGACAAATCACGAGTTCCTAGTTATATTTTAATCATACATATGATTATAGGGTTTCAAAACTTGATTGTATTGTGTGAATTTTACTGAAAATATGTGTATTAGGCTCCTGGGTGGCTCAGTTGTTAAGCGTTGTCTGCTTTTGGCTTAGGTCATGATCCCAGGGGTCCTGGGATCAAGCCTTATATGGGGCTCCCTGCTCAGCAGGAGTCTACTTCTCCCTCTCCAGCTCCCCCTGCTTGTGTTCCCTCTCTTGCTCTCTCTCTGTCATAAAATAAAAAAATCTTTTAAAAAAATGAATATTTATCAGTGTGTTATAAATATTAAAGTAATTTTAATTTTTTGTATTCAGTTCCATCAAATACGAGTTTCATAATAAAAGTAAAATGATCATAATGTTTTTGCCATCAAGACACACTGTTCTCTAGGACAGTTTGACACATTGAGCTTCTCACTTCTTACCTCCCTAGTGGATTGTTCTACGTCCTCCAGACGTAGCCAGCTTCTATAGCACTTCATCATGGAAAGAAGACAAAACAGTTTTTACTGCTTCTCTATTTGTGTCTATTTTTCCTTTCTGAAAATGTTGGTTTGAAGATTATTGAAAGAAGTTTAAAGTTTCTTTGCAATTTTTATTTGTCTGTAGGGATTACATGTAGTCAGAATTTTGCTTTAAAGTATATTAGTTTTCTTTATGACTACAAATAACTTTGCTAGTTTTAAAAAGTGTTTATTTTCTGTGTATCTTAAATGTAGATAATGTTGGTTGATTGTGTCTTTGTTCTCTGTCTTCTCACTTGGGGATCCAGGCTTTTAGAGCAGGTCCAGTGTATAGGACATCCTCATTCTTGTGGCAGGAGAAGAGAGCAAGAGGACTGGCAGATACTTGTAATACCTATAAAATTGTGATTGGATGTGGTGTATCACATCTGCTCAATTTCCATTGGCCAAAGCATGACACGCTGGGAATGAATAACTCACTTGTAGGAGAAGAGAAGAGTGATTTGAATTCTGGACAGTTCACCCACATAATGTCACTTAAATTGATCCCTGCATGTTGATGCCTTCATAGTCACCATAATTACTATTGTTTTGAATTGTGTTCTAAAGGATTTATCTATCTTATGGGCATGCTGAGGAGATAAGTGAAGGTCATGGAGAACAGGCTTTTGTTAACCTTTATCTGTACCTGTAGTCTAACCTTTATCTATACCTGTCATCTATACTTTTGAAGTACAGATGGTGGCATCTGTATTTACTAATCCTGGGCTTTATCAGCTGCTTATTTGTTGTGGGTTGAATTGTATCATCCTCAATTCATAAACTGAAGTCCAAACTCACAATACTTCAGAATATAAGCCTACTTGGAAATAGGTACTTACAGAGATAAGTTCTCTGTAAGGTTAAAGTGCAGTCTCTTTAAGTTAAATGAGGTCATTAGGTAGGGTCTAATCCACTATATAATTCAGAAATTTGGATACAGACACAGGGGGAAAGAATGTGAAGAGTCCTGGGGAGACTTGGTGAGGTGGCTGGAGTAACGCATCCATAAGTCAGGGAGGGTAGGAGGAAGGCCTGGAACAGACCCTTCCTTAGCACCTTCAGGAGCATTGCCCTGCCAACACCTTGATTTTGCACCTCTGACTTAGAGAACTATGAGGCTATACATTTTGTTGTAAGCTCCAGAACTATGAGGCTATACATTTTGTTGTAAGCCACCCAATTTGCGGTACTTTGTTATGGAAGGCTCTTTTGTTGATGTTCTGAGACTCAGTTTTTAATGCAGGGTGGTGTTTCCTACCCCATCAACAAACAGCCCTCAGTGACGAGTTATCTGAGAAATCAGCTCAGTGTTGACACTATCTGCCAGAGGTTCCATCTTGAAAGATTTGTCCTCTCCCCCTCAGGATGCCAGTTACAAGCCCAGGTTGTCACCTGTGCTTCTGACCAACCAGCGATAAATCAGAGATTCCCATGGCCTCCTCTTTGGGGTCAGTTACTTTGCTAGAGCAGCTCATAGAACTCCAAACATTTTACATTATTATTTTAGATTATTGGTTTATTATGAAAGATTACAACTCAGGAACGGCCAGATGGAAGAGATGCATCAGGGCAACATGAGGGGAAAGGGTATGGTGCTTCCATGTCCTCTAGGCATGCCGCCCCCACTCCCCACCCCCCAGTCTCCGTGTGGTCACCAACCTGGAAGTTCTCTGATGCCTGTCGTTTTGGGTTCTTATGTAGGCTTCATCACACAGACATGATCAAGTCATTGGTGATTGATTAAAGCTCCAGGCCCTCCCCCTTCCCTAAAACTTGGTAGGTGTGGAACTGAAAAATCCAATCCTCTAATCACAGGGTTAGTTCTCCTGGCAACCAGCCCCTATCCTTAGGTGTGGTCTCAAAGTCATCTCATCAGCATACCAAGAGACACCTTTGCCACTCTCAACACTTGTGAAGTTCCAAGGATTTGGGGAACTCTTCATGAGTCAGGAATGTGGGACTAAAACCAAATACGTATGAGAAATACACATTTGGTCATTTGACCAAATGTATGTATGTATTTTTTCTTATAAATTGCAATATTGAAAGCTTCACAGTTTCACAGTGCAACCCGGCTTGATTGTAAGAGTGGGAAGGAATAGAAGCTGTAACTGTAGGTTGCTGTATTGGAAGGGACTTCATTGCCAGACTAAAGAATTTTGGACTTTGCTGAAATAGTATCTTGAAATAGCAGTTTGGCAGCCAGGGCAAGAAGAAACTAGCATGAGGGTAGTTTATTTTTGTAATCTTATTGTTTAATAATGGAGTAGTCTAGGTCCTGAAGGGATACAAGAAGATGGATCCTCTATTTAGAGTACTGTAACATCTGTTGTCCTTTTAAACTCTGAAAAGGTGTAGCATTTATGAGTTTGTTCTCTCAAAGCTGGAATTCTGCATTAAATCATACAACAGTCAGTTTTCTTGTTTTAAAAGTTAGGTGTTACGGATTGAATTATGTTCCCCAAAAGATATGTTGAAATTGTAACCCTTGGTACCTGTGTGACTGTGACTTTATTTGGAAATAAGGTCTTTGCAGATGTAGCTAAGATAAGGTCATTAGGGTAGGCCCTATTCCATTGTGACTGGTGTCCTTATAAGAAGGAAATTTGGACACGGACACAAACACAGAGGGAAGACAGCCATGTGGAGATGGAGGCAGAGACTGTGTTAGGTTGCCACAAACCAAAGAACACTTGGAGGTACCAGAAGCTGGAGGAGGCAAGGAAGGATCTTCCCCCACTGAGGCTTTGGTGGGAGCATGGCCCTGCCAACAGCTTGATTTCAGACTTTAGCCTCCAGAAATGAGACAATGCTTTTCTGTTGTAAGGCACCCACATTTGTGGTGCTATGTAATGGCAGCTCTAGGAAATTAAGGACATAAGGATTTTGAGAAGTACTTTGTGATCTAGAGAGCTCTTTTTCTTAAGTTATCATATTTAGCAGATTATTAGAATGCTTTCAGTTGGGTAAACGAAAGATTCTCAAACTTTGCTGTGCATTGTATTTCCCTGAGAATCTTTAAAAAAAAAAAATTGTGTCTGACTCCCACCGCCTGAAATTCTGGTGTAACATGGGCGTCAGGATTTTTAAAAGCTTCCCAGAGGATGTAACGTGCTGCATTTTGAAGAACCTCTGGGGAACCTTCTAGTTTAGATATTCTCCCACCCCTCCCTACACATAAAATTTTGTGTTCATTTAGCTTTTATTAGCCCTTTACCTCCCTTCCTTTTTTGTAAACTCATTTGTGCCTTGGTCTTTATGATTTTTAAAAAAGCTGTATTTTATTCTTTGTTCTTGCCAGCCTGGCTAGACATGTGATTATGTTCATCTTCATATATAAAAGATTGTTTATGAAGTTGCTATAAGAGGTCCATTTGTATTAAAACCAAATTTTAGAAATTTCTAAGTCGTGCACATCTGCATTTGGAAGTTGAACTATATTCGTATTACCTAAGTGCAAGTAAATGAAAAAATAGCATCTGTATTCAGGTAGACGTGCATTTCATTAAGTATACAAGTAGTATAATTATTTAAATTATTATTGGCCATTCTCCTGCAAGATTGTATTGAGAATGATAAATTGAAGGACGTGGAAACATTCACTTCCCCAAACACTGCTTTTTATTTTTCAGATTTCCCACTTTTATATCACTTTTTTCACACTCTTAGTTCACAAAGTAAATGACACTCAATATCTGTGGATGTGTTCTGGGTTAATAATTTCTTCATGTAAGGTTTTAAGTTGTGAATATTTTTTTGTTTTTTGTTTGGCCATGTGCTAGTCCTTATTTCTATATTTCTATAGTTTCTCTTTCCATGATTTCAGTTACCTTCTGTCAACCGCAGTCCAGCAAGCACATGATCCTTCTGAGTGTTGTCAGAAACTCTCTAGTAGCCTCATACTATGTCACAATGCCTATGTCAATCGCTTCACTTCATCTCATCACAGAGTCATTTGATCATCTCACATCATGGCTGGAAGAAGGGTGATTACACTGCAATAAGATACTTGGAGAGAGAGCCACATATACATAACTCCTAGTATGGCATATTGTTAGTAAGCATGCCTTACTGTGCCTAATTTATAAATCAGACTCTCATAAGTATGCATACATAGGGGAAAACATAGTATCTATAGGGTTCCTATCTGCTGTTTCAGGCACCTGCTAGCTGTCTTAGAATGCATTCCCCAAAGATAAGGGGGGGGACAGCCCATTTTAGATCATCTGCATGTCCACTTTGTAACAAAGTAAAACTATTTGTGTTTATTTTAATTCTGTAGTTTACATTAGACATCAAACACTTTGGAACTGATAAGTAAATTTTTTTTCTTTTCGAAGACACGATATATTATTCAAATTGGAGACATTTAAGGAGATATATTTATGCCTTTGCTATATATAAGTTCCTTGGAAAATAGACATTAAATCATTATTATTCATTAACCTATTGTTAACGAAAGCGTATCATCTACCTGGCTAGAAGTGATGAAATGTGTTTGTTGTGTTTGTTCAATTATCAACAAACTTAGAATACAAGCACTGTTTGAGGAGAGCAGTGAGTTCAGTTGGTTTTAGAATGTAAGGGTCAGAGGTGGGGTTCAGGGGAAGGTGGAAGATGTTGTCAAAGCAGAGTTTTATTGGTAGAATAGTGGTAAGTTTGGTTGTGCTGAGTAGGGTTACTTGTCCCAGGGAAAGGGATGATAGGAGATTTTAGAGAGAGCTGTTTTTATGCAGCACTTCTGCCTAGGCCTCAGCTTCTTTACCTGCCAAAAGGGTGACAGTGGCATGTGTTACAAGGACTTCAAAAAGAACTAAAGCCCTATTATGCTTTGAATTTCTTTTAATGTATTCACAGCAGTTACTGATCTGGTTAGGAGTAATAGGGTGTGGAATACTTAATTTACCATGATTAAACACATTTGTGTCTCTACTCCCTAGATTTCCTCTGTTCTCTGCATTTCCTGTTTTTTCTGTTGTGTCCTCAGAATGCAGAGGAACAGGTGTGGAAATTGCACCAGGTATAACCTGGAAATCTGACCAAAAAGAATTTCAGAGTTGTTGCTCAGCTTGCACCTCTTTATTTCTCGTGTTGCCAGTAGATTGAGTATATGATTAGAACATTTTAGTGCCAAAGTTTTACATGATTTGATTTCATATATATGGTACAGAGGAGCTGCTGTTACCTAGTCTTGAATGTCTTCCTTTTGGGAAATAACGGCTACAGAACAGAGACCAGCTTCGTTCCAGAGGTGTAGTCTCAGATGGGTCATTTTTCTTCCTCCATATTGTATTTAGTAGATTCCACATGTTTTCTCAAAAGTAGAACTTTTGCATGAGGTTGTTCCTGGCTTCTTTAAGTCTATTTTTTGGTCATTAGGTATGAATTTACTAGATAGCTATGTATATTCCAGCATGAACATAACAGAATTCAAACAAGGTTTATATCCTGTTAAAATCTGAAAAATGCTCATGGCATAAGAGGTCTTTTCCCCAAAAAAGATTAGTGGTAATATTCCCAAGAAGGAATCAGTTTTTGTACTAGCAGATATATATTCTTCATTTATGTTCTTGTTACATTAATGATGCCAAAGAGCTTTTATTTATGTGTTATAGCTGTCAATATTTGCTACATTAGAAATTAAAACTATGAAGTTTTATGTTGCCAGTGCATTTTAACATAACAAACCTATCTATAACATGTTAACACTAAGAATATATTTAATGAAAAATAAGTATTTTCCAAGAATTTCCAAAGAATTCATGAGAAGGATCACATTGATTTATATATTTGCAAATTTTTATTAATCCCTAGACTATAGCTATGTTCTCACGTATGCTTCTGCATTCATGTTGAGGTATGTTGTTATAATCAAAGTCTAGGAAAAATAAAATCTGGCCTTACAAAGATGTATAATTGGTACTTTTTCAAATCAAAATAAAATTTATTTTTCAAATGAATTTGAATATTTTCTTTGATACTGCCAAGTCTCAAGTTGGTAGTTTAATGATTAGTTGCATTGCAAGTTCTGAAGTTGTATCCGTGAACTTTTTGTATTATTACATTAAAATCCATTGGTCTTTTTGAACTTAAAATAGTTCATTTCCTCATGCATAATTTTGTATTGGTGTTTGGGAAAATATTTGTTTACTGAGTTGTGTATACTTTCCATATGTTCATTATGCAGTAGAAACAGTTATTGAACATCATGATCTATATAACAACTTGATCTTATCAGACAAGTTTTTGAGTATTGGGGTGCTCTTAATCTTAAGTTCATGGTGGCTGATAAGTTTTCCAAATCCTAATTTCTCCTAAAATCTTAGGTTTTATTCTTGCCAGCAAATATTGCTAGTTGTTTTCTTTAAAGTGACAGTTTCACTTTGTTTATTTGCAAGAAAATGTCTGCCAAATTCTCAGTCTGAAAAGCCATACTTTGTCAGTTTGTTCTTTGAAGTAAAAATGGTATTCCATGAAAAAAAGTAGCTAGTTCAGCTTGCAGTTCACTAATTGCACAGTGCTTTTCTTGGAGACAACCATCGTTTTAGTGTGCAGAAGTGCTTTATTTGTACTTAATGTTTTGTTATAGGATATTAAACAGATGTATATGTGAGGGCTAAGATTTTAATAAACTTAAGTGTTTTTGGTGCTTTCATGAAATTCTTCAGTGAAAGATTCGTGTATTTGTGTGGGTTTTTTTTTTTTTTTTTTTTTTGAGAGTATGGTAGTAAAGAATATCTCTACCATACTTACTATCTGCTAAGATAGTAAGATGTAACATCTTGATTTGCATTAGGGTATGAGCAGTTTATCCACTACTGCTTTGTAATAACATCAGGGTGGAAGTCAATTCTGTGAAAAAGGCAGGTAATGTCTTGGTACTATAAAAATCATTTTGACCTATGGACCCCTTAAAAAATCTTGGGAACCCCGAGGATCTACCTACCTCACTTTGAAACTTTTTTTTTTTTTTTTAAGATTTTATTTATTTACTTGACACAGCGTGAGAGGCAACAAGCAGGGGGAGCGGGAGAGGGAGAAGCAGGCTTCCCGCCCAGCAGGGAGCCCAGTGTGGGGCTCCATCCCAGGACGCCAGGATCATGACCAGGATCATGACCTGAGCCGGACGCAGATGCAGATGCCTAAGGACGGAGCCACCCAGATGCCCCCACACTTTGAAACTTAATTTGTATACTAAATAAAAAGCCAATCAATCTTTGTTATGGGCGGGATAAAGATAGCAAATCTGATTTTTAGTTTTGAGCACTTTGAACAGCATTAGCATTGAAGTACATTTACAGTGAAATGGAAAGAAATATTTTTAATAAGATGGTACTAAAAGTCTGCCTTTGCAGTTTGTCTGTAGCCTGACTGGTTCGAGTACTTAACAAAGGATGGGCACTGCAGGGCCTCAGTGTGGTTATGAAGTGATGCACTTGATTTGTTCCTATGTGGACTTTTTTGTTTGTTGGTTTTTGGGAAAAAAAATCTTACAGGACAGTACTGCCAACTGTTTTCTTTCACCCTGTGAAATTGACCTCAAATATTTTCATGGTGGATTTCCCCCAGTTTTCAATAAAACTTCAAAGCCTATCTCAATTCATTTTTGTCATCAGTTTCTACTCCTATTTTATTTTGCGTTTTGTCTTCGTAGGTTTACTGGTAGCCGGCCTATGGCGGGGCCGGGGGGGCGGGTATTGGTACAGGTGTGTACCAACTTGTTATCTGAGTATTAAACTTGGTCTCCGTTGTCTTCACTTGATTTGAACAAGCATTTATTGCCTGTTAGGATGGGTGTTGACCTCATCTTGTACCCCCTCCGCATACTTGGACATTTGATGTATATTATTCATAAATTTTTGCTAAGAGGCCAATCTTCTGCACATTTTTTACTTTTGCTCTTCCAAATAATTTACCAAATACAGTCTGTCCATGGACACTTGTTTTGATTCACTTAGGACTTAGTGATCTTAGTTTTATTTACTAGTCCACCCCCCATCTTTTCTTTTCTTTTTTTTTTTAAAGATTTTATTTGTTTATTTGACAGAAAAAGAGGTCACAAGTAGGCAAACAGGCAGGCAGAGAAAGAGGGGGAAGCAGGCTCCCTGCTGAGCAGAGAGCCCGATGTGGGGCTCGATCCCAGGACCCTGAGATCATGACCAGAGCCGAAAGCAGAGGCTTAACCCATTGAGCCACTCAGGCGCCGCCCCCCCCCCCCCCCCCCCCCCCCCCCCCCCCATCTTTTAAAAATCAAAGGTTAGTCCTTCTGTGGTAAACTATTTCATAAATACTATTAAAAGTAGTATTTATTTCTAATTCTGAATTCATTATCCCTAGTACCTTCTTCTCTTTATTAGCCTATATATTATCTCAGTTTTAAGCAAAGTTTGCATTCATTCTTGTGGTTGTCCTTTTAAACCTTAGCTATGTTCCAGTCTTTGATATTCTCACTGCATGTCTGTTCCAGAGCTGGAATAGTAAGTCAGTGTGTTTCAATTGAGAAAATTTTATTACCTTTCTTATACTGGTTTCCATTCAAACAAACTCAGAGCTTTTCTTGCTAGTCAGAGGGGACTGGCTTTTTTATTTTCATTTCCATACCTGACTTGTCTTTCCCCGACTGATAATGGTTTGCCTTAAGTCCTATGACTGATTTACTGTTCAACAACTGAAAAGAATGTACCAAAAATAAGGCCTGTCAGGGCACCTGGCTAGATCAGTTGGTAAAGTGTGCAACTCTTGATCTTAGACTTTTGAGTTTGAGACCCAGGTCGGGTGTAGAGATTACTTAAAAATAAAATTTAAAAAGTATATATGGCCTATCTTCTGTTACTTAGTGTTTTAATTTTTTATCCTTTTCATTTCTGTGTCGGTATACATTAGCTATAATTTATTTAATCATTAAACACGTTTATTGAGTCCATCTTGGAGGCACGTAATTTTGTATTTTAAAGGGTTGTTAGAAGACATCAGTGTAAACCACTTCTCTTTTATATGTGTGGCAAGTTGAAGTCCACACTGATGGACTCTGAGGCCGTTCTTCAGAGGCCTTTGGGTATAAAAAGAAATGGGCCTGTTTAATGACTATGTAACTTAAATCAGGGTTGACTCATCACATAATAGATGCTTTTTTACTATTCTCTGTCTAGAGAGCTTTGCCTAGACTTAATATTGCTTAATTGGGATTCAAAATTAGTGTTCCCTGTTGTCAAATCAATGGCAAATGTTCTGTTAAAAAAGAATGTTCTGTAAAAACCATTCTGTGTTTTGTAAAAACCACAAGATGTTGTGGGTTGTACAAAAATGGGTAATGGGTTGGATTTGACACACAAGCCATAGTTTTTAGACCCCTGGTGTAAATCACAGTTGGAATAAATGATTGACGTTAGAAATCTCAGTTACTAATGAGTAATTGGTTTGGTACACCATTTGCCCAAGTCTTTACATATGTCAGTGTTACAAAAGATAGTTGATCCTAATAAGCATCATGCATAATACTTAACTGTTTTTTAAATGAATTTGTTTTCTCTTTCCCAAATTCTGGAGATATCTGTCTGAGATCTGACAGTCTTTAAAATTTGTTAAAAATGCTTTATTAACAATCACTTTGTGATCTGGTAACTCTCTGCATAGGGTATTATGTACTTGGACAGACTTTAAACATTGAAGTTTAAAAGTGAAAGAGACCATCTAATGTTTCCTCATTTTGTAGATGAGGAAACAGATTCCCAGAAGATTCAAATCTATTATCCAAAATTATATAAGGTATCTAATATCTTATTTTTTGGTCATATTATCTTTAATTTATATCTGAGAGCTCTGGATTCCAGTGAAACCAAGAAAGAAAAAAAAGGTAATTTAGTTTATCTCTTCTAAGTTATTATCACCATACTCTAATTTTTTTTTTAAGATTTTATTTATTTATTTAACAGAGATCACAAGTAGGCAGAGAGGCAGGCAGAGATAGATGAGGAAGCAGGATCTCTAGCAGGCTCCCTGCTGAGCAGAGAGCCCAGTGCCTTGCAGGGCTTGATCCCAGTACACTGAGATCATGACCTGAAGAGGTTTTAACCCCCTGAGCCGCCCAGCCGCCCCCATACTTTAATTACTTAAGACTTCTCAGCTTTGGAACTTCAGTAACCATTAACTTGATGATAAAACGAAGCAACAAGAACCAAAAAAAAAAAGTTCACAGCACAAAAATTTCCTGTAACTCTTAAAAGAAGAAGAAATTAGCCTTTACACTCTTAGAAAAATTACTGGAAGATGCTTATGTGCCAAAATTAGAAGGTAAAATGCCATCGCCTTCTAATTTCCCTTCACAAACTATCTTGTTCACCTTTTTAAAAAATATAAACTATACTTGTTTCTCTTGAAGATGCCATAGATTTTTTTACTGGCATTTTATATTCAAATTACTAAAAATCTATTCCCCCCCCCCCAAAAAAAAACGTTAGATAAATCAAATGAAATAAAAGCTTATTTTTAAAAGTTGTTTTCTCCTTTTTGGTGAGAATGCAAATTGGTGCAGCTACTGTGGAAAGTAGTGTAAACCTTCTTCCAAAAAAAAAAAAAGAAAAGAAATATCTTATAATCCAGTAATTTCAGT
This sequence comes from Mustela nigripes, assembly GCF_022355385.1. Taxonomy (NCBI): domain Eukaryota; kingdom Metazoa; phylum Chordata; class Mammalia; order Carnivora; family Mustelidae; genus Mustela; species Mustela nigripes. The sequence goes on from NC_081558.1 coordinate 119,232,120, forward strand.
ATGGGTGTTTTGCTCAAGGCAAACAGAAACACTAATTTGAAAAGGTATATGCACCCCTATGTTATAGCAGCATTATTTACAATAGCCAAGATATGGAAGCAGTCCAAGTGTTCATTGACAGATGAATGGATAAAGAAGAGGAGGTGGTAGACTATTACTCAGCCTTAAAAAAATGAGACCTTGCTATTTGCAACCACATGGGTGGACCTAGAGGGTATAATGCTAAGTGAAATAGGTCAGAGAAAGACAATGTCTGATTCCATTCATATGTAGAATGAGCAAACACAGACAGATTTTTTTTTTTTTTTGAAGATTTATTTATTTTAAAGAGAGAGTGCAAACAAGCAGAGGAAGGGGCAGGGGGAGGAAATCTCAGAGAGACTCCCCACTGTGTGGGAGTTCAGTCATGGGGCTTGATCTCATGACCCTGAAACCATGACCTGAACAGAAATCAGGAATAGGATGCTTAACTGACTGAGCCACCCAGGTGCCCCAAAAAACAGATTCTTAAATACAGAGAGAACAAACTGATGGTTATCAGATGGGAGGTGAGGGGCGGTTGGGTAAAATAGGTGAAGAGGATTAAGAGTACAATTGTGGGGATGAGCACTGAGTAATGTTCAGAATTGTTGAATCTTATTGTATACCTGAAACTAACATAACACTGTATGTTGATTATACTTAAGTTTATAAAAGGATGTTGTCTCCTTTTTAATAGTGTGAATAAAAATGATCTCACGAGATCGGGTCTTTAAAAATACAGTTTAAACTTAACATTTATCTTAATGTGAACACTGGTAGAATTTTTGTTTGTTCTTTGGAAACATACTTCTTTACCTTTCTTTGGACTTAATATCACAGGAAGCTTTAGAAAGATATCCTCAGAGTGTTTGACAATTAAGTCATAGTTGTAGTTCATGGTTAATATAGAAACACGTGTATATGCTGTTGTTTGTTGATGATACTTAAGAAATCAGCCAGATAATTTGATTTTGTTGTACTGGGTTTTGTTTTTGTTTTAGTTTGGTTAATATTAACATAAGCTGAAGTGTTTCATTTAGAGCTTTGTGTTTTTTTCTTGAGATTATCTATTTCTAAATCTTAATGTTGCACTTTATAGTTTACAAAAGTAATTCGGTAAACATGATTTCATTTAGTTTAATGAAATTTTGTGAAACCTTATAAAATTTAGCAAGGCAAAAGTTGAGAATGTATTTTATACATATTTTAAGCTATATTACCAATGACCTAAATCTTAAGATATCTTCCCTCATTCTACCGTATTTTATACATACAACAGTGTTATTGCCTAACACTTGTAGGATTGTGATTATTTTTAATGAGGCAGGAAATTAAGTGTAATGCGTTTTTCAGTGCTATTCCTGAGAGTGTTTCATGGTGCAAAGGCCGGGCCAGTTCAAGGAGAAGGGGCATTGCGGGACAGATGATTATAAAATGTTAATGTACCCTGTTAATCTCATTGTCTTTGAACAGGATGGTTTCCTGAAAATAAAGGCAAATTTTCAAAAAAGGCAGATCCTAGCAACTGTGAATTTTATAACATCAATGATTTTAAAGGCTTCAGATGAATGATCAGAGTTTATAAGAATTGGCGATGATGGATATATATGTTTGCTAGGTCTGCCATAAAAAAATCCACTGGCGACTTAAACAACAGGCATTTATTTTCTCATAGTTCTGGATGTTGGAAGTCAAAGCTCAAGGTGTCAGCAGGATAAATTACTTTATGAGGCCTCTCTCCTTGGCTTGCAGATAGCTACCTTCTCTCTCACTATGACCTCACATGATCTTTCCTCTGTGCACATGCATCCTTGGTGTTCTCCCTCCTCATCTAAGGACACTTGTCATTATTGGGTTAGGGTCCACCCTAATGGCCTCATTTTACCTCTTTAAAGACCAAATCTCCAGACAAAGTCACATTCTGAGACATTAGAGGAGTTAGGTCTTCAACATACGAATTGTATGGACAGTTCATCTCATAAGATGGTAGTAAAGCACCATGACTTTGCTAATAAGTAGATTGATTTAATTTCTTCCCTCTGTCTCCTTTCCTTCCCCCACACACTTTGTTTTTTGTTTTTGTCTTTTAGTTATGATAATGTATTTTTGCAGTGTGTTTTGGTTTGACCAGAGTTTCCTCAGGTAACTCAGTGGGTGATAACGGCAGCAAGATTTTACTTTGCTGAAATAAACTATCTACTTTGCTCCACAGCAGATTGAGAACTCACACCCAAAGTAATTTTGATGTATGATTCTGTGTGAGTTTAGAGACTGTCATCATCTGGAACTTCTGTAGGTGGCTGGTAATCTATTTAAGCTGAGTGCCAACAGCCTGCACTGTACATGGGGCTTTGGCAATATATGTTACGTCTTGAAATTAGCACCTGCATAGGACCTTCTAGTGCTGATAATTTTCATTCTTTGTAGTCATTAAATTATTTTACATTATATATTCTATCCTATTCCATTTTTTTTGAACTGAGGAAATTTTAGTATTTTAATAACATTTCTAAATACATATGCCTATATATAGAAATGCTGTTCTCGTATGACATTAAAATGAGGAAGTTAAGACTGAAGAGGAAATGAAATAAAGTGTAGAATGCTTCGTCCCATACATAGCATGTAGGAATTCCTCAGTAATCACAAACATTCTTCTGCTTCATTTTCCTTAACACTCAAATGAGAAGGAGCGTGCACATACGCAGGAGCAGAGGTGACTTGGTACACTTTAGACATTTGAATTTAAAGGAAAATACTCTTCCAATTACGGAAAGAAACCTGTAAGCCACTTGCATTTTACATCTTTTGCTTACCTATTCACAGTCTTAAGGTTTATGCTTTCATAATTTTCTTTATATTTTCTTACCCAAGCTAGTATTGTTTTCTTCACCGCAACCAGGTCTGGCCCTGGTCTACTTCGTTTAGCTTTGTTCAGCCACATCTCCAGCCCCTGGTATGGTGCCTGGTGCATTGGAGGTGTTCCAGTTTTGACTGAGTAGTGCTTTAGTGCATTTGTTCCCTTTCAGGTTTTGTTAAAACTGCATGACTACTGTAGTGTTTACTTCCCACTTTTCACTACCCCACTGCCACAACTGTATCTCATCTATGTTTGTTTGGACTGGTTTATCACCCTAAGTAATTGAAGTTACTTAGGAGAAATCCATTCCTATAGGGGAGCAGGATCAGAGGTACCACTTTCCATAGAAGATGAGCTGTAATATTTTAACAACTCCAGAGCATTTCTGCAGGAATGTACTGTTTTGTCTCTAGTTTAACACATACAAAGTGTGACTCCCCAGAGGGCTGTGCTTTCTAGGCACCCCACTTTTATGGATAATTCTTCATACTTTCTAATCTGGAAACAATTTGAAAAATGTGACCTTTCCCCATTTTCTTATTTCCTCAAATATAATCTATCACTAATTTTAGTCATTTTCTTGTTTTAAAAAAAATCTCTTGGATAATTCCCTCTATTTGTCTGCCTTTTTTTGTTGTAACTGAGAAGTCTCAAATTGGGTTAGACAATAAAATTAATTTTTGACTTCTTTAATTGAATTAGAATGATAATTGGTTTCTGATAGTACTTAATCCAGTTGCTTAATAATTTGATGTCATTAGTAACATAGTTTCTCTTGTCTATCTTTCCTGGTGTCCTCTGTTTTTCTCTCCTCTCTGCTCTAGCCTCAGTGATGTACATAGTGTCCTTGTTATCTGCCCCCTCCTTTCTGAAAGGAGAAGGTTGTCTTTCCTAGAAACCAGCAAACGTCTTCTACATTTCATTTACCAGGTGTGATTGAGGTGGGGTAGAGGGAGGTGATGTGTATATGTGGGGGTGGGGTGTCAGCCCTAAACTGAAGATATAAAATATGCTGATTGACCTAAGTGATTAAGTAAGTGCCTTCCTTTGGACCAGGAGGTCCATGTCATTTAAACCACAGGGCTGGGAATGAATGGAGTAGGCCTCCAGATGGAAAGCAGGAATAGTGGTGTCTTTTGTCAGACTGTGGCAGTGGACACAGTTGCAAGAGGCAAGCTGCAGTTTTCACCATCTTGCTGGTTATCGTCACTCAGCAGTTCTTACCTGCTGAGTTCTAGAGAAGCCTAAGGTATTCTTCTTTCTAGATGATCTCCCAGCACCATACCATCCCCAACATAACAATTACCTTGAACACCTGTGGGTCATTCATATTTATTTTTAAAGGTAATCCGGAATGTCCCAAGGTGGCATTGACAGTTACTTGCCAAATTAAAACAATTCTTTAAAAAAAAAATTATATATTTATGTGAGAAAGGGAGCATGTGCGTGTGTGTCTGTGTTGGGGGAGGGACATCTCAAAGTAGACTGCCACTGAGTATGGAGCCCACTGTGGGTCTCCATCTCATGACTCATGAGATCATGACCTGAGCGGAAACCAGGAATCAGATGCTTAACCGACTGAGCTACTTAGGGGTCCCAAAACAATTCTTATTTTCAACATCAAAGTTCTTTTAGTAGCTTTTAATATTGTTGATCTTTTTCATCTTGAATAAACAACTGTGGCAGATATTTGTAGATGTATTTACAGATGTATTTTTTGTTTTGTCACAATTTTGGTGATGTTGAATATTTTAAAATCTTTATGTTATAGTCAGAATGTTCTTGTGTTTATTGTTGGTGAAATTGAATGTTTTCCTAATGTTTCAGCTAGAGGGGCCATAAATTGGTTTGTTCTCTTGAGTGGGCCCAGTCTGTTGGTATTCAGTAAGTATCAGAATAGCCATGGGAGGAGGGTAAGAGGGACAGAAAAATAGGTGAAGGAGAGTGGAGGGCACAGGCTTCCATTGATGGAATTAGTAAGTTGGGAGGTAGAAGGGTTCAGCATAAGGAGTATAGACAGCAGAGTTGAGTAGCTTTGTATGGTGACAGATGGTAGCCGCACTTGTGGGGAGCATAGTATATTGTGCACCATGCTGTGCACTGGAAACTAACATGCCATGTTAGCAACACTTCCATTTAAAAGAAACAACCAATTATTTATTCTCTTTCGTCCAGTTACTTACTTGTAGAGACTTTTCCTGATTCTGAGAGTTTTAATTAAAGCACACCTACCAAAAAGAAATAAGTAACTTTAAGGTTAAATATCCTGATGGCAGTCTTAGAGGAATGAAGGTTTAGGATCATCCAAATAGTTGAGCAACTCAAAAATTAGACTAATATGTCTGTTATAAGATAATACACCACCACTATATATTGTGTAAGATAAAATAATTTCAGTTAAACATTTGATTCTGGATTATGCAGAGGGTTTCCAGATCTTCTTAATAATGTGTGGTAGGCAGGGCACTTAAAATCTTTCTGGTTTAATTTTTATCCATCACTTTCCCTGTCCTTTCATTCTTTTAAATTTAAAATGATGTGATACAGGTTTATAGTTGGGTGCTGGCTTACTCCAGCAATGGACTCAGAAAAGAATGTATGTCTATGTCCTGGGAGATGATTAAATTTGTGAGGCACTTATTGTTCAGTGTGTGTTTGCTGAGCTCAGTTTTGTGATGCTGAAAGTATGTACATTCTCAGTTGAATGAATCCTAACTAAATTGTCTCAGCAGTCCTGTTCTTGTAACAGGTGTTAAATTACTGTCTATAATGTCTTGAAGTAAAATATTTCATAGTGAACATTGAAAATATTAAGTGTACTATTAATATAAACACTTGGCTAAATATTAGTCAAGACTAATTTTTATATTTACTTTTGACTAATATAGCTATGGATCTGACTTAACTAATTGCCTATAACTGATAGGCATTGTGGATAAAAGCTCTTAGAGTTTATAGGCTGTTCTGAGAGTTAGGATGGAGAACTACAAAGTCATTTACTTTTTTTCCCATTTTTAGAACTCAATTCATTTACTATTTAAGGATAAATAAGTATGATGAGGCAGAATATACCAAAAAATTGCTTTGGGTCAGGGGGGCATGTGGGTGGCTCAGTTAAGCAGAGAGGGATCACAAGCAGGCAGAGAGAGAGGGGGAAGCGGGCTCCCTGCTGAGCAGAGACCCGGATATGGGACTCGATCCCAGGACCCCGAGATTATGACCTGAGCCGAAGGCAGCGGCTTAATCCACTGAGCCACCCAGGCGCCCCAGGTCTTATTTTTATCTCTGCAGACCTGACACCCAGATGGTATAGGATAGAGGTGTGGTGAATGTCTCGCTGCTGTTTTGTGATCTTGTTTAAAGACAGTTGTACACAGTGGAGGAGAAGCGTTGGTAAGGCTTCTTGTATACACTATGAAAGTGAGTGATAGCTGGTATCTGAATGTCTGGTCTTCACCTGGGACAGATGAAGAGTACTATATCACATTATAGAGGACCTATTTTAGCTGTATTAGCAAACAGACCAAAATGGAGCAGTTGTACAAAGCCATCGTGAATCCACTAAAGAGGTAGTCTAATTTCGCTCTTTGGCACACAGACTTTTAATGTATTTTGAAAGTGAAGACTGAGGTTTTCATTCAAGATTGTGTCTTAATGTTTTCTTTTTGTAGTGCAATCTCCTGTTCTTTTCAGGTGTCTTTTTGAAATTATAATTTTAAAAGGCTTAGTTTAATATAAACCATACTCTAGAATTAAGTGTTTTTGAAAATGGATAAACTCAAGTCTTTGTAGACTCTGTGTAGTTTTATTGCAATTGGGACCAAAACCTCTAGTACAGATTGCATTAAACTTACAGTTTTTTGGTTTTTTTTTTAATGATACCTTTGTATGTTTCTCTTCACTAACTGAACTCTGCAAGGCTTGGGTGAACTTTATTTTATCTGTCTATTCCTACTCTCAGCATAGAGATTTGTCTGCCCTAACAGCACACATGAGGAGCAATAAGGTTCTTTCTAGGAATATAAGAGCTAGCTGAAGTAGAACTACAGGTGGAACAATACTTGTAATTTGAACAGTTTACCCCTTTCCCTTAAAAAATATTACTCTTGATTCCAGAAATTGTTATACTATAGCATTGTGAATGGAATAAAAAAAATAAATAGCAGTTTGAAGAGATAGGAACTTTTCTGTTCTACTTTTTGGGCATTTTTTTGTGATGATCTTTTAAAATCTACCAGCATTATGTAGTTATTATAGGAACATTTATAGACAGTAACATATCATTTTGGTTTGTATTTTTCTTTGCCCTGGAATATATTTGGTAATGCTGAAGCATCACTGATCACTGCTTTAAGTTGAGACATTCATGACCTTAGCTTATTAGAACCAAGCTTTATTGAAAACCTATGAATCTTAGGTACTTCAGCACCAGTGTTTGAATGTTGAAGTGAATGATATATTAGAGGAAAATAATACTTTTTTTTTTTTATCAGTTTATTTCACTTGGATTCCCCCTAGCACATCTCATTTTGGGAAATCCTGTTAATGAAATAATGATGAATTGTTTCCCTTACAAACAGATATCCATGATTGGTCAAATTATTTAATTTCTTAGAATTCTGTAATGGGTGGGATTGGATTTGTTTTGTTTTTTGAGAGAGAGCACATGTACATGCAAGAGTAGGGATGGGGTGCAGGGGTGGGGGAGAATCCCAAGCACGCTCCATGTCCAGTGCGGAACCAGATGTGTGCGGCTCAGTCTCATGATCCTGAGATCATGACCTGAGCCAAAATCAAGAGTCAGTCCTTAAGCAACTGAGCCACTCTAGTTTTGTTTTTTAAAATTATTCAGTTTAACAGACTTTCGAAATTGACTATTTAATATATACTCTGAATGCCAGATACATTGCTACATATTACTGTGCGTCAGGATAAAACTGAGGAAGATACCCTCCAGGGCACGAGTCACTTAATGTACCATAGTAGCATCTAGACAAGATGTCCTGAGCCAAAATCATCAAAGGAATATTTACTTTTGTTATTCAAAACATTCAGGTTATTAATTGTACCTCCTGAGTTAATTTTGTGGAAGAGTACCTTTTTCTTTCTATGAAGATAATTGTGACTCTTTGTCTGTGGTTTCTCTTCTTCTGTGGAAGTACTGTGAATCCACATTTCCTCAAAGAACCTTTGGTTCTTCCTTTCACCTCATTCCTTTGTCCAGCTGGTCACAGTTTGGAACCCCTGAACTTCTTCCTGGCTTCAGTGCCACAGCCCAGGTTTCATTTATTAATTAGGTCCCTGCAACATCCTCCTACCTCAGCTTTTACTCCAGTCCATCTTCCTTCCAGTCTGTTCTGCATGTCAGAGCCAGGATGATCTTTATACAGTGTCGATCTGGTGATTCTGCCACCTGCTTAAAACCTGTCAGTATATTTTCTCTAAGTAATGCTGTCAAGGCCCGGCAGAACAGGGTTTTGTTTGTGTTTCGAGCCTTACTTCCATGTTTTGTTTTCTCTTTCTTCATCCAACCTTTTCACTAACTATTACTGCTCACTGGATTCCTTCCCTTCCCTGCCTTCTTCCTACAAGTATTTATGTCCTCCCGCTCCTAGTCCATCCTTCCGGGTCTAAACACCTGTGATACTTTCTTCAAGATGTATTTCCTGGCTTCTAAATTTGGTCAGGAATTCCTGTGTGTGTGTCATTGGAAAATTGTTATTACTTTCTTGTTTGTCTTCTTTCCTGTGACAGAAGCTTGTTGTGCTTAGTCACTATTATTTCCACAACTTAGGGCAGCAGCAGTTTCCCTCACACAGTAGCCTACTCAGGTGTTTGTTAATTTATGACTTCTAAATATCCTGTGAACTCTGCATCATAAAGAGACTGATGATATAGTGTTAGATAGCCCTTTACTGAATAGATGTCAGTCTATCCTTTTAAAATGCGGGACCAAAAAAGTACACAGTCTGTGGGTCAGATCTGGCCCACTAGTCTTTTATAAGGACCACAAGCTAAGAAAGGTAGTTTTGTTGTTGTTGTTTTAAGTGCTTGAAAAGAAGTCTGAAGAGAAATATTTTATGATCCAACTTTATCATATGAAATCCAGATTTCAGCATCCATAAATAAAATTTGATTGGAACATGTCCTGACTCATTTGTCTACATCTTGTTTGTTGCTGCTTTTGTGCTACAACCATAGAGTTGAGTGGTTTTAATAGAAACTGTGTACGGGAGGCAAAGCTTAACATATTTACTGTCGGACTCTGTACAAAAGATGTTTGCTGACTTCTTTTCTGTGACATGAGAACAGATAAGTATAATGAGAACATATTTAAGTTAGATCTTTGTTTCCTTTTTTCCTCTCTCTGAATTCAAGATTTAAGTATGTCCATTAAGAGAATATCATTTAAGTTTTGAAAACTGTATTCCTACCTCTCTGCTTTACAATGTAGCCAGATCCTTCTGAAACTTGAACATTGTAGGTTAGATGTTGAGAGAACAGAGACCTCAAATCCTCTCAAATTATGTAGACAAAACCAATGTAGATGGCTCATCCCTTACCAAGTGGTCTAAAATCATTCTTTTCCTAAATATATAATATTCTGATTCCTAAAATGTGCTGTTCTTTTTTTCTTTTTCTTTTTTTACAGTTAAGGAGAAAGGGGAAACAACTTTTTAATGCTATTTGATACAGTCATATAAAATACAGTGCTAAAGCCCTTTTCTAAATTTTGAATCCTTTTTGCAAATATGTTACCTTGCAGAAAAATAGACCAGCCATGTTTTGGTTGTATAATCTATTACTAACTATTGGAATAACTTTATTTGTTAGGGTTTATTATTAGGCAATATAGAACCTTCATTTTACATCATTTAATAAAATCAAATGGTTTTTACAACATTGTTTACGTTTTGTCTAAAAATATTTTATTGAGAAAATACTTAATTAACTTTGTTTTATTTTTAGGGTTATATCCTGTGTTGTGACCTCATGGTTTAAGTGGGAATAAAGATGAGTATAAGCAGTGATGAGGTCAACTTCTTGGTATATAGATACTTGCAAGAGTCAGGTGAGTACTTTCATAAAGTAAATAGGCCTCAAATTATTTTAATATTCTCAAAATAACCTTTTATGCATTTGAAATTTGTATCAGTCCAAACTGTTGAACTTTGTATGTTTCCTTAATGTCTGGACTGCCATTTTAAAGCTATGTGTTACTGCATGGTTTAACTCTCTGACTCTTTCAAATATGTTGGAATCATCCCAGGCAAATATTTGTTAATAAATGGTTTGGCTTTCAGTGTTCAAAGACCATTTTTATAAGTTGTTATGAGATTGCACATGGTCAGTAGGAACATATAAACTTTCAGATAGCATCAATTTGATAATGTATGTTCAGAATCCTCAGCTAAATGTTACTGATCCTAATTGCAGTTAGCATTTCAATAACTAAATTAACCATATTTTTTCAGAATGTTTTCTCAATCATTATCCCTATTAATTTAGTTTATTCTTGACCCGAATTCTTACTGATGTGTTTATTGGTGGGTGACCAATATATTAAATCATTGGAGGCCATTTATAATAAATATTAAGTAAATCTGTTCATTTTTAAACAGATTAAGAGGCATCTTAAAACAGAAGGAAGACTACAAGGGAAAATGTGGGATGGATTAAGCAAGAAAATGTAAAAATAGAAGAGGGAAAGCGTGGGGTGGATGGGACACAGGACCAGGGAAGATTGACTGCACTGGTGCACGCAGGTTGTTAGCAGGACTTCTTACCACTTGGAAGTTGAAAATAAGCTGGAGAGGTTGAATTTTAGAAATCCTACAAGTTGGGATGTTGTAGTAGTAAATTGAGGCCTAGTGTTTGTGTAAAAGGGTAACTGTGGTTGGCTCATTTGAGGGAGGACAGAAAGCTGGAAGTAGGAACTGAGCCCTCAGTTTTGACTTTGAAATGATAGTTATTCTTCTGATAGGGCTTAGTCATTATCCTTTCCTACGAAGGGAGTGCACACGCCCCTGTGTGCCGAGCTTTTGCCAGCTGTGCTCCAGTTTTGAGCTTTGCTGTCCCCTGGGGGTTCCTAGTCCCAGGCACCATCGCTGCTTCTCTCTGGCCTGGAAGAGCTCAGAAAATGATGGCTAATGAGGGCAGAAAAGGAGAAACTAAAAGCAGCCAACTAAGGCAGAATAATTTATTCTGAAGCTTTGAAATGAGTGCATCTTGTTTTGTTTTGTTTTTCTTTTTCTTTTTCAGCTGGTCAGCTGGTGTTGAAGGCAGATCCTAAAATGATATCCATGAATATTTTGAGCAAGATTAAAATGATTAATAAAGTGGAAAAAGTAGTGACCTGACCTAGTGATTATTAACATATATAAGACAGATGCACATGCCTTATTATTGTTACTTGGTAACTTTGGCCAAAATTGAAAGAATTGTTAGGTTAAAACGAACTCCTGCTTTTTCTGCCTTTGAATCTGACTGCCATTTGAGCCAGAGCTTTGAGACCTCGGACACAAAAGTAGACCATGCTGTGAAGGGCCAGCAGAGTAGATGAGAAATGTATGTAATGGCTTGTAGGTGTATTGTAAAGGCAACTGCTTAGGCTGAATCACAAGAAACCGTTGTTTCTGGAAACAGTTGGAATAACTCAGCAGCATCCTGTAGTTCAGCCTATGCTGAGATGAAATGAGACAAGGTGAAGGTAGAGATGTTGATGAATGCTCAGATTTTGTAGCAAACAGAAGCCTGTAAATTGTTGTGTGATGTTGCCACCAAAAAAAAACAAAAAAACAAAAAAACAAAAAACAAAACGAAAAGAAAAGAAAATACAGCAAGTAGAAGAGGCAGTAAAATAATACCCTGGAGTAATTTTTGTAACACTATCCAGTGGTTAAATATTATCAGAAGTCTTCTTGAAGTTACTAATGTTCTCAGAGAAAATCCTTTGAAATTCCACGTTTTAAGGTGTTCTGTGTTGTAGTAAATAAAAATAAAGCAAGAATTATATTTTTTAAAAAAACTGTGTGGTACACTGCTGGTTATCATAATAAGTCCTTTATTTTTTACTTACATAATAAGTCCTTAATTTTTTACTGTATTCTTAGTTGTGCTTTGCATATTTAGAAAGGTTTATATTTTATAGTGTACCCATCATGAAGTGCGGTTAAGCCACATCTCTGAAAATGTGAACATCAGTCCCTTTATTAAATGTGTAACTTCCTATTGACGTTACTCTTTACATGGGGGAAAATCGGGTCAACTAATGACATTTGACTTATGTTCGTTTTTCTAGGAATGCAACTTGCCATAAATTTTAAGAACCGCATATACCAGAGTTCTATTTGATCCTCTGACTACCTGCATCAGAATCACTTAGAGAATGGCGAATGTGGTTCAGGAATTTGCATTTTACAAATGTCCCAGGTGTTTCTTGGGTATATAAAGTTTGAAAAGTTTGAAAGCCACTGGTCCATATTAGTTGTAGGACAATTAGAAGTTGGTAAGAAAGTTGACATCAGGTATATAGCATGTTCACAGGATGTTGAAAGAAAAATTATATTTGGTAGCTATTTGAGATAAAGTAGAAAGCATGAAGTGTACAAATTGAGATTGAGGTGTGAGAATATCTCCTACTAAGCATTAGGGAGGTGCCACTAAAAGTGGTGTATTTGTATTTATAGGCAGGATTTTATAGGAATGATGGGGCATGTTTATATCATAAAGGATACCATGAGACATTCATTTGAAGTTACTTCCAGAAGTAGGAGATGGGAAAGAGTTTAGGAAATTGATAGTTCTGCCAGCTCAGACCAGGTTTCAGATAGAGCTCAGAATCTGGCCATCTCAGTACTTGGTGACTTATTCCTTCTTGATTCTGATCTCTAATTATATGTAAAAACGGCCATTTTTGCAAGTAAGTTGATTTTGGAATAGAGTAATTCCTTTTCTGGGTGTATTGTGGTGTATTTTGGAGTACTTAATTAGATTAGGAGATAGGAAGAAAAGAAGTACTCATGACAAAGAAAATACCTGTGAAAAGACCTTCACAAGACTTTTTTTTTTTTAATTTAAAGATTTTATTTATTTATTTATTTATTTGACAGACAGTGATCACAAGTAGGCAGAGAGAGACGGAGAAGCAGGCTCCCTGCTGAGCAGAGACACCCCCCCCCCCCATGTGGGACTTGATCCCAGGACCCTGGGACCTGAGCTAAAGGCAGAGGCTTTAACCCACTGAGCCACATAGGCGCCCCGAAGAGAGAGTGGGAAGCAAGCTCCCTGATGAACCGAGAGCCGGTGTGTGGCTCGATCCCAGGACCCTGAGATCATGACCTGAGCCAAAGGCAGAGGCTTAACCCACTGAGCCACCCAGATGCCCCCCCTCCCAGACTGGTTTTTAAAGACTACCACTTCTAAGGAAAGTAAAATTTTTTCTTGCTTGTCTCATTTTCTAAAAGCCCTCAGATAGAAAGTCCAAAAAATACCTTATGAAGTTTGTTCTTCTTTTGATAAATATATAATTTAGAAATAATGTTTTCCAACAAGAACTTCTAATATTTGTTCCTGTAAATACTGTTTAACGTTGACTGGACTATGGTATCTGTCTCCAGAGAGAATAAAACCCCTTAAATTGTTTTAAATATTTTATACCATGTGATGACCATCCTGTTACGACTATTATCAGCACTAGAAGATATCTATTAGAAGTCTGTCCCTCTCACCAAATTATATAACTTTTGATTTTTTTCTTCATCCATAAAAGTTGTTGCTTGTTCAAAAGGGATTACATTATGATATTCAGCCTTAACTGTTTTTATAGGTCTGTTTGAAATAAGTCATCCTCCCCTACTCATTAAAACTAATTAAGAGGAAAGTATATTTATTGTAAGATGTCCTTATTAAATGTTGTAACTTAATTTTTCTCCGTTTTGTCTCTAGCCAGTTATTTTAGTCATCACCATTTTGTACTTCATTGAAATAGATGTAGGCTTTCATAGGCAACAAAAATTTTCTATGAAAGAAAATTTTTTTCTCATTTGAGATGACTTGAAAATCGAGTGACTGTATTTGACAGTGTAGTACCATAGGTAATGATTGACTTGATTATTCAGTATGCTCCATTTAATTAGCATTTTCCCAAGGGCATTAATAATTTGATTGCTCTAATAACTCACATCTAGCAACCATATGCAGAGTAAGCACTAAGGGGTTACTGCTAAGTTGTATGGAGCAGAACTTGATACAGTGTTAATTTTAAAAGAGGTAAGGTGGTTTTAAATTTCCCTCCCTCCCCCACCCCTTACATCACCTTTGAGTCTTCTCTTAGTTATTGAGTTTTTTTTTTCTAGAGAAATTGTACTGGCAATTATTTGTGAATTTGTGCCACCTTATTTCTTGTTGCTTTGTGTAAGATGTAATTTTATTTTGATTTAAATTGTGTATTTGGTTTGGGGGAGAATTCTCGTTTCTGTGTAAAACTATCATCTCTGACATGTATAAGAGCTCAGTAGCATGTCCTTGAATAGTATACTTAATATTGGATGCTGTGAAACAGTTGCATTTTATGGTTGAAGACTAACTGGAAAATGCAGGAACAGTACGTCCTTATGACTGAACTGTCTTCTAGATTTTGATTCTGAATGCTATCATTTTTTTAAGTCCTCATGTTTTTAGAACTAATGTTCATCTTGCCATCCAGTCTCAGTTTATGAAAAAGTGATGATGTACATGAGCTTAAAGTATTTGGTTCATGGAAGATCATCTTGTGTCTACCATCCCCAGCTCTCTCCACTGTTCACAAACTGTTTCCAGCGGATGGATATTCAGTCTCTCTGAATGTAGGCCTTGCACCACCCCACTTTTTTTGAGACGGTGCTTCCTTCAGATGTTGTTATTTATGAGAGCATACACACTTAATTTAGAAATCTACACATAATTGTAGTAGGCACAGACTAACCTGAATGTTTATGTATAACATAAGATTCTGATCTGTAACACCATGGAGCCTATTTGTTGTGTTTTGTTTTAATTTTTTTCATTTAATGATTTGGTATTACCCCTACCTACAGTGGCTAAGAAAATGTCAGCAATCAGATGACAGTGTAGTTTCTCTTGATTGAGATAAAGGTAACGGGGCCAGATAAACATTTCTTCCTCCGTGTCTTTCTGCTGGTGCCACTTATAAACACACTTGAACAATGAACTGAATGGAGTCAGATTAAACCGGGTCTCAGTGCCACTAGCCATGAAGCCCTGGACTTAGGAGAGTTCAGGATTGTGTATGTCCACCTCTAGTCTTTCTTTTCTTTTTTATGAGTAATTGGTCAGCTACAGAAATGCAGGTTAAGTATATATACATTTTGATTTATAATCAAATAAAATATGCAGTAACATGGATTTGTCACATATAGTTGTTGTACATATGACTAATTAACAATAAACAGCAAGTATTTGTCAAAAATCATAGTAAATTTTATACTTCCAAATCAGTTTTCTCTTTTATAAGCTGAATGATTTTTTTTTTTTTTTTTGCTGATAAAGGAAAATTCCTATTTACACATTACTGCTGACATGCTTGTTAAAAGACAGATGTCGTTTAGTAATTACCAAATAGAGAACTTGTTCAGTCTTACTAGTAATCTTCTTGCTAATTTTGTTCAAGAATAGCCAGCATAGTAAGGGTGTAGGGAAACATAAATTGCTGATGGCACTATAGATTGGTATAATTGGGGGGCAATGCAGTTGTGCAGTTATAAAAACTTCATTTAAAATGCCTGTGCCCCCCCCACACTTTTGAGGGAATCTATCCTAAGGAGAGAAAAATAAATACCTGTTAAAAGCCTATACATGTAGGTATTTGAGGTAACATTCCTAAATAGTAAACACTGAGAAAATCTAAGCTATCCATAGATGAGATGAGTAATTTACTAGTTGAGTGCATTCATTGGCCAAATAGTATGATAATAAAAGTATATATATTTGATAATATAATTCATGTAGAATGTTCATGGTTATATATATTTTTAAGGACAAAATTAGGGCACAGAAGATAGCATCCCTTGTGTGTTATATTGTGTTGTACTGTGATGTGTTATATTGTGTGTTACATTGTGATGGAGGAAAACGGTGTATAGAGAAAAAAAGGAAATATAAAAATATTAACAATTACACTTGGGTTTGGTATTGTAATGTTTTTACTTCTCCATGTTGTCCATTATTTTTTTTTAGTAAGTACTGGGTCTAAATCTCCCAACATGCAAGATCCCCTGTAACACTTTTTGCTCCTCCTCCTTTTCACATTGTCTAGAATCTTTTAAGCATGTTAAGTATGAACTTTTCAGAATAAACCAAAATCTGGGTCTGCAGGACACAGTTGCAAATGGATTTGGGGACAAGGAGGTTTTGTCATGATGGGAGCGGGGATGTAATTTTCTGGGTTGGTTTTTGTTTTTGTTTTTTACCTGAAACTTCAGTAGGATCTTGGGTTATTAGATTTTCCTTCTGGACTGTGTCATGATAATAGTTCAGCTTTGTGTGTTGTTGGTGTTGTTGAGTCTCCCTGTAGGTCAATTTGCATATTCCTGTAGTCTGTCTGAAAGGGGAGTTGGGTTGCTCTGGACAACCAAAACCTTTTTGAGAACACAGTCCCTGTCATCCCAAGGGAATGCCTTCCCTGAAACAAGCAGTGTGCAGAAAGCAGTGGTTTTGTGATCTTGTTTTTTATTTGGGAAACATGTGTAGTCTCATGGGCTCCTGAGTCACCACACCTCTCTTGCCACTGCTTGTCTTTATTCCCGAGTTACTGTATACTGAACTTCATGGTTTTTAGCCTTACTTTCTTTCTGGAATCTCTTTTCCACCTCCCAAATCTTAATCACCCTATCAAATTTGTAGAGTACTTGATTATGGAGGTATTATTACATCAAATTTGCTCTTATTCCGGGAAGAAAGGGATGCTATTTTAAGCAATCAAGCCAGTCTTTAACATCTCATAGATGTTATAGGTGAATCTCTTTTGCCTTCTGTACTATGTAAATCAAAAGCGTCCCTAAAAAAGTGTTTCCTGCACATGTATTTACAGATAAATGCAGATATTCTTTGGCATAACCTGGTTCAAGTTTTAGAAGGAAGATTTAAGTCGTATGTTGTTTGTTTGTTTGTTTGTTTGTTTTGATTCATAGGTTTTCTGGTGCGCCAAAATACATTATAGTAGAATTGCGTACTGATTTAACAAATATTTATTGAGAATTAATTAAATTAGGTAACATTCTAAGTTTCCAGAATGAAAAGACATCAACTCTTTATTCAAGTAGCCCAGTCTAGCGTCATACACATACAAGATAACCGTTCAGTGTGGTAAATACCATACATGTAACAAACAGTAGGATTAACATAGCAGAGAAAGATCATCCTTTGGGGTAGTGATAAAAGGACTTCCCCTCCATTCAAATAGGAGGAAAGAACTTAGGAACACATTAGCTATAAAAGTGTGAGATAGCATAGCATATTCACAGTACTACAAGTAATTGAGAATCACTTAAATTTAATGTATAATGGGAAGAAGGGTGGGGAGCATGGAGCTGGGGAGATGAATATGGAGAGATAAGTAATAAGATAAGATAAGTAATAAGATAAGTAATATGGTCAGATTACAAAGGTAACTGTGTATTGTACTTAGAAGTATGGCCTTTATTAGGAGGTGCCAAAGGGATCAGGGATCGGTGAAAGTGCCCAAGTAAGGAGTGATGTGATTGGTTTTGTTTCACAGATAATTCCCTGGCTGTAGTGTGGCAAATGGACTGGGCTGGGGAAAGAGGAACTTAGGGTAGTAACTGTAGACAATAGATGATGGGGACTGAACTCCAGATTCCAGCACTAGCAGAACAGGAAAGCTAAACTAGTATTGTTAGGATTTGGTGACTGGTGAAGTACCAGGGGTCAGGGTGAAAGTTAGGATGACTTTCAGGTATAATGAAGGCGGTCAGATTTCTAAGGAAAATGAAGTTTTAGGGAGGGGAGTAAGAAAAGTAGTTTTGAATATAATTTTAAGCTGCCATGTAATGCTAGGACTATAAATTTCAAAATTACAGTTGAATTCAACATTTACTGAGGCAGAGTGTTTTTAATTGTGGAACTTTTTTAGAGTAGACATTAAATGTGAAGTGTCCAAACAATGCTAATAACCCTTTCAGTGCTGTTTTCTTACTATTTGAGAGCATTGTAAGCACATCTGTGATAACTGGAGATGGATATAAGCACCTGGGATAGCTTCTCTCCTGGTCTGATAGAAAAATTCAGGATACACAATGTGCTAGCCCCCAATCAATGTTGTTGCACCTGCTACTCTTAGGATATTCTTGAACATAAGCTTGAACTCTGTCTAATTTAAACAGGTTCTAAATGTGATGAATTTTGATTATTTAAATTATATTCATGAATTAGAAGGTTCAGAAGTCCTGGACTTTGCTAAAATTTGTAAGGCTTATGAAAGTCAAAACACCTGAAAAACATTGCTAATAAGATGTCTTAATGTTTCATGCACTATTGACACCACTTCCTAACAGCCTGAGTTGAAATAGAACAATGATGTAATCCTTTGTTTTCTGTTAGTAATAGGAGCTCACTCTGTCTTCACTTTATCCTTGACCGTATATCAACTTAATTGTTCAGTAGGAGAAATGAAATGTAGTAGTTACCTCCATGGTCTCTGAATGAATTTAAATCCTTATCCTCTTAAAGATAATGTGTTGTATATACACAAAGGAATATTACTCAGCCATAAAAAATGAAATCTTGCCATTTGCAATACCATGGATGGAGAGAAATAAGTCAGTGAAAGACAAATACCATATGATTTCACTCATATGTGAAATTGAAGAAACAAAACAGATGAACATAGGGGGAAAGAGACAAACCAAGAACAGACTCTTACCTGTAGAGAACAAACTGAGGATCACTGGAGGCAGGGTTGGGTGGGGGGCTGGATTAAACTGGTTATGGGTATTAAGGAGGGAATTTTTAATGAGCACTAGGTGTTGTATGATGTTGAATCACTAAACTGTACACCTGAAACTAATATTACACTGTATGTTAACTAACTAGAATTTAAACAAAAACTTAAAATATAAATCCTTATCTTATTAGTGGCAGATTTCCCATCTGTTAGCTCAGATTATAAAAATAATAAAACTATGTATGTGTGCACGGTGGAGACCCTCCGTAAATGGTACTGTCTATCTTGAAGTCTTTGTAAATCTCTGAGCCACTTGACTGTTTAGCTTTTCTTCCCATTTATGATTGACTGCAGAATTTATTTAGGGAAGGGCATATAATTGAAAATGGGACTCTGCAGCCTCACTGCTTTATCTTTTACCATCTCTTTACATATTTTCCAACCTTTAGTCTTAGCCTTCTACCCTGGCAATCTGGAATCTACTCATATTCAAGTAGTTGTTGGTTTCCTGATAGGAACAATGATGCAGAATGATGCTCCTTTTCGTTGGTATATTTCTTAGTTTCATTGCTATGTCTTTTGGCCATCGCTGTGGGCCAAAAACCATAAATATGTTCAATAATTATCATGCCTGTAGGCAAAATCATGAGTTAAAATCTAAGTCTTAAAAGTAACATCCTTTCACTTCTCACTATGGGTTGCAGGAGTAGAATGGCCAGGTGTTTCCAAGAGGGGAGAAGCCATGAGGAAAACCAGCTTAGGTGGACTTTGTCTACTGACCAATTAAAATCTTTCCTAGCCACATGCTTTGTGTGAGTCCATAGTATTTTATTCTAGACTGTTTATAGGTGTCATAAGAAGCCTGAAACTGGAAGCACAATATGCAGCAAGAAACAGAGTTAGCACTAAAAAACTAGGATAGGCTAGGTAACAGTTATTACGTGGGTTAATCCATTTAAGACACGAGTAAGCCCATATTCATTCAGTTTACTTAGTATGGAAATTTCTTAACATTCCATATTATAATGTGATTGAATTGTTTAAAATACATTAACGATAGGTACTGTGTAATGATAACCTCTGATGGATGTTTTAGTAAAGAAAATACACATGGATCTATCATTTTACTAGAATTTTACCTTTAAGTTTGAACTTAACTTTCATAAAAAGTAAGACCGACATAAAGAGATTTTTATTATGTGTTTTAGGTTTAAGTATTTCAAATTAAAATAAAGAATTGCTGATAGAAACTCAGTATTTACTTGCTAACTTTTGTTTTCTAAAGCTTTCATTTAGATGGGTTATTACTAAGTGGCAAAAAATTAGTAATTCTTTTTTGCATTTAACTCATACATACAGTGAGATTTAAGCATAAAAATTATTTTTGTTTTTATAAATAAACTTTAGTTTGCTTTTTATTTCCTAAGTTAAAAAATTCTGCAAAATACTGGATTTGTAATGTGTTTGATAATTTTTATGTAGAACTTCAAATACAGTACAGAATAATAAATGTCCCCTTAATTTAACTTGGCCTAAATTATCTTCAGTGAAGCAATGGATTCACATGATTTCCAAACCCCCAGCTTTAAAGTTTGATGCTATTCTTTGAAGAAAATGATGTGCCGTGGCTAAATTTTGTATATACTAGAGACTTCATATGATATTTTGTGTAATTAAAGTGAAAAGGAAAATATGTAAAAGTTAATATGCTTGAATTTGGGTATTTCTTTCTTTCTTTCTTTCTTTTTTAAACATATTTGACCTTAGTTAACAGTCTGGGATTTTAGATGGATTGTGATTTGAAAGATTACAGAGGTCTTTCATTTGTGTCCTATAACATGTTGTCACTAGGAAAATAAATTCTTATACCTTTTCTTTGCTTTTAGGATTTTCTCATTCAGCGTTTACCTTTGGTATAGAAAGCCATATCAGTCAGTCTAACATAAATGGTGCCCTTGTCCCACCTGCTGCATTGATTTCTATCATCCAGAAAGGTCTACAGTATGTAGAGGCAGAAGTTAGTATTAATGAGGTAAGGAAAATTTATTTCAATACAAACTCTTAAATTTGTCCTTAAATCTGCTCTCTTGTTTGTTCATTCATTATCTGACTTCAGCTTCACTAGGTTAACAGAATCGAAGAGTGGTGTTCCTTAAGTCACAATCAGGTTGAACGGGCAAGGCCTGTTGGCTTCGAACTGTAAGAACCATTAGTTCTAGTTTATTTCCCTTTCTAGGGTTTCATAAGTAAATAATAAGAAATAATTTTCTATAAAACAATAACATTGTGCTTTGTGTTTCTTTAAGACAACAATACTGAGAACATAATTGATGGTCTGAAAAATTATAAAACCTCAGGTTATTTGGTTAGACCTGATTTTGGAAGGCAGTTTATAATTAAAGCCAACTCTTGATATTTTTGCCTATCTAATAAGATCCATGTATAGATAAATTCAGGTGTCAGCCAACTATGACCCATGAGCCAAATCCTGCCTGCTTGCCTGTTTTTACATTGGAATACAGCCACGCTCATTCACTTACATGAATTGTTTTGGCTTCTTGGGTGCTGCAGTGGCAGAGTTGAATAGTTGTGATAGAGACCTTATGCTCTGCAAAACCTAAGATATTTACTGTTTGGCCTTTCACAGAATAAGTTTGCAAACCCTGGTCTAGCTAAAAATTTTCATATATGGTCAGGATTTATAACACGTGGAGCTCAGAGAGAGGTGCCAGGTTTTGTAAATCAGAGCACCCCATCACCCCACTGTAGGTTGTCCACCAGCTTATCATGAATCAGGCCTTACAAATGCATATTCCTAGCTCATATTCCAGTTTCTATTTCTGACTTGTTCTGTCTCCTTGTGCCTCCTGGAGAACTTTTTATTAATTGTGAGCTTCCTAATACCAATGAGAGGAGCTTTGGAAAATTACAGCTACCCCATAAAATTAAAGAGCACCAGTCTCAGAGTTACGATGGTACTTTTTAAGTGTAGTGTGCGTACGACTACCCTGGAGAGCTTGTTAAAACACGGATTCTTGAGCCCTTCAGAGATTTCCATTCCGTAGGTTTGACTGTCCATTTACAACAAGCTACAGGCTGTGATGGCAGTGCTTTCGGTCCTCAGGTCACGCTAGGAATAGCGTCAATTAGGAGATCCTCATTGCCATTGACTGGGGCTGTGTGACTTCTGCAAGTCTTTAAACCTGATTGTGCTTCTGTCTCAGCATTAGTAAAATGAGATGATTGTATGGCAGGATATCTGAAGTCTGTTTCTTGTTTCAGTATTTGAATGAAATCACAAACTTTTGAGTCCAACAAAGCTGTTTTAAAAGTTTTTAGTTGTAAAGAGGTATTTATTCTAATGTGGCACCAAGCCTCCTACCATTGTATGAACTCTTTCATATTGGTCATTGCTTTTCCCTGGAAGAATTGTGGAATCTAATTAATAAACTTTTTATAACCTGGGCCTACGTTTTATTACTACTTTGAATATTTTAACTTTCTCTGTGCAATATTTCACAGTATGACCTAGGTAGGAGGAGGAAAATTGAAACAGCTCTTCACAGTTGCTTCATTCTATGAGACTGACGCGCTACCTACTGCGCTAACGTGGCACCTACAGTTGCTTCATTCTAAATGTGTTCTCTTTCACGGTTCTTTTCTCCAAATTTTCCACATCCAGGATGGTACCTTGTTTGATGGTCGGCCAATAGAGTCTCTGTCCCTGATAGATGCCGTAATGCCTGATGTAGTACAGACAAGACAGCAAGCTTACAGGGATAAGCTCGCACAGCAACAAGCGGCAGCTGCCGCCACCTCCACAGCCGCCACAAACCAGCAGGGGTCTGCAAAAAATGGAGAAAACACAGCAAATGGGGAGGAGAACGGAGCACATACTATAGCAAGTGAGCTGAAATAAGAATTTCTAAAAATGCCTTTGCAGAAAAAGTATTTTTCTTTATGTGGATGTCTCCTCTTCCAGACTGAAGTAACATCATCTGTTTCATTTATGCCAACTTGTTTCCCTAACTTGTATCACAATTCAGATTTTTATTCCTGAAGCTCCCCCCCCCAAAAAAATGCTAGACTTACTTTCATGGATTCTATTTTCTTTACATTTTTAGAAACATTTTCTACTGTTAGATAAGTTTTATTGTTTGTCTTTGATTTCTAAGGAAAATTTGTAATACTAGTCATTAACACAGTAAAACTCTGACATGGAGATATAAAGGCAACTCTCATGTTATATGAATGATATCAGCAACCCCTACTGGCAGAAAGTCAGAACAGTGTTGACATGGATTATATTTGATTCAGATCATTTTATCAGTTTTAGCCTTGTTTGGCTCTAACCTTTTTGTGGTCTTTCTCACTGACTCCCACCACGCAAACACATACTCAGGTACATCTTTTAAAAATAGTAGGGTCGTACTAAACTAAAGATGGGAATTTATTTCTCATGTACAGTTATTTTCACCATTACCTGACATAGTTAAAAAAAAAATAAGTTGCACTGTATATTATAAAGGAGGTATTTGCTGATTAAGAATTCCCCCCCCCCCCCGATGTTGTAATATTACCTAACTGGCATTTTCTACTTGTTTCTCATGACACAGATAATCATACTGATATGATGGAAGTGGATGGGGATGTTGAAATCCCTCCTAATAAAGCAGTTGTGTTACGGGGCCATGAATCTGAAGTTTTCATCTGTGCCTGGAACCCCGTTAGTGATCTCTTGGCATCGGGGTATGTTTCTCAAAGTGAAACTAGAATGTATTTTTTATAAAAATATCATACTGAACTATTACAGATTTTATAAAAGCATTACTTACATTTCAGGTTTTTGCTGCTTTGTGGTCCTTTTTCCTCTGTAGATCTTTATTCTTCATAACACAATCTTAGAAGTTATTTTTTTAAGATTCATTTATTTTAGACACAGAGCGAGCACAAGTGGGAGGGGGAGGGGCAGAGAGAGTGGGGAGAATCTCACACAGATGCAGTGCTGAGCATAGATCCAACACAGGGCTTGATCTCATGACCCATGAGATGGTGACCTGAGCCGAAACCAAGAGTCAGTTGCTTAACTGACTGCGCCACGTAGGTGACCCGTAATCTTAGAAGGTTTAAGTAAATTTAATTCTTCAGAAGCGCCTAGGGCCCCCATAATAGAGACTAAGGAAAATACTGGAAATGGAGTTCTCTGAGAGTCTAGTTTTTATTTGCCTTATTAATAATAGTATGTAATATGTCACTTTGATTCTGGGATCCTTGAGAATATCGTGAGGATTTAAAATATGTTGCATACTTTATAGGTCTGGAGACTCAACAGCAAGAATATGGAATCTTAGTGAAAATAGCACTAGTGGCTCCACGCAGTTAGTACTTAGACATTGTATACGAGAAGGAGGGCAAGATGTCCCAAGCAACAAGGATGTGACATCCCTAGATTGGAATGTGAGTATCACTGTATTATCCATGGTGAATGTAGTTCCTAATCTGCATCACTTCTCTGAACCTCAGACTGATAGGAGGGTTTGTCCATTTTTTGAGCTGCTTTTGAGTTTCACTAATAAGAACAATGAACTAGGACTGGCCATTCTCAAATGTGGTGTTAAAAACAAAGTCTGGCCCTCCAGCAGTTGAACCTTTGTCCATCTGGTGGTTGCCCACTCTCTGCTTTGTCTTCAGTGTAAAGGACAGGTGTTATAATGGTACTTGCATAAATGAGGCACATACTAAGTCCTTTGCTGGGGTGGGTAGGAGAAATCTCCATAATAAAAGCATGTTCTTGTTTTCTTATCTTGTATGGACTGATGAGAACTTCACTGCTGACTACCTTTTAGGGACCATTAGTCTAGATGACTTCCAAGCTCTGTTGTAGCCGTAGGAATCTCCTACTTCTCTTTGTCATTCTACATCTTCCAGAGACAACTTAACTGTTCTTACTTATCAGGTTTGAGCTCCTTGTTCTTTATAAAGCTTCACCTTTTCAGTTTCAAGTACGTGATAAGCAGCTTAGTTTGTTTCCATTCCCGTGATTAATTTGTGGAAAATTAGCATTTTTAAAGGTCTCATATCTTTTCCTTTATTCCATGTTGCCTTTTTCCTTCCTTGTGACTTTGTATCCATTTTTTACCTGCTCTTTGTGAAGTTTAAGAAGCATCTTAGACGATTTCAGCGTTCCCAAGCTTTTCATAGGATTCACCATTCTTTCCTCAGCAAGTGAACACTCTTTCCTCCTCTGGCCTCTTTTCAATAACTTCTGTGCAGCTTTCCAAAGGATCTTCCAAGTCTCTTTCCAGTGAATGAGATCTGTCTTTAAAAAATGATATGTCTAGCTGAATTTCTCAGTGTCTATGAAATTTCTTCTAAAACAAATAGGTGGTTTTTTTTTTTTTTTAGTGTTCCCCTCACAAAATTTCCAGCAGTGTATTCACTCTTTCCCTCCAATGAAAATAACAATTACAAAAATGAGAAAGAGGTTTAGCACACCCACAATATCTATTGTTTGGTTGTAGGGTCAGGACTAAGAATTATCTTCTTAATGGGACCTTATTAAA
This sequence comes from Mustela nigripes, assembly GCF_022355385.1. NCBI lineage: Eukaryota > Metazoa > Chordata > Mammalia > Carnivora > Mustelidae > Mustela > Mustela nigripes. The sequence continues at coordinate 119,257,525 of NC_081558.1, forward strand.
TTCTTAAGTCTAAGGCCTTGATCTATGCTGTTTGGTTGAGAGACCGTATGTTAACTTAATGAGATTTACAGGTTACACTGAAAAGGATGTTTACAAATGTTTGTTTGTTGAGCTTGGTGATTCTCAACTGCAAGTTACAGTTTTAAGAAGTGTGGACTTTTCAAACATAGATTATTCACTATGAACTTGAATCTTCCACTAAAAAGGGAAAACATTATCCTTGATTAATGATTCTTTTCCATGACCAAAGCAAGAGCCTACGAGATATCTGATCTTTATTCTTTTCCTACTGTGCTGCGACTGGAAATTATCTATTGTTGGTTTCAGCGTGGCTCCTTCTTCCTCAGATAGAACCAGATTCTGTCAGGACTGAGTCTATAACCCCTTGTACCAGCATCTGTTTTTCATTTACCTGCACAGCTAAATGGCTTGAGAGGTTTGAAAGGGGGCAGTCTTGTTTTCAGTTTCCTTTCCAAAAAGCATCACAAAAAGCACTAAGGCGTGATTTCTTTCTGTGTCTTCAGTAGTGTTTACTAATCCTAGCAGTAGTCTCTTTAACACACTCTGTAACTTGCACTTCCATAGATCTGTCCTTCTGTTGTACCATTCATCCAGGCCAGGCACAGTAAGGGAATATAAGATTAGAGAAATTGGTATGGATTTCTCCTAGCAGTAAAGCAGTTCCAGGCAGTTGTACTCACTTCATTAACTATAAAGTCAGCCTACACTCTTTTCTGGGTTTTTTTTTTTTTTAATTGGTATGGATTTCATATTGAGAAAGAATTAACCAAGGAAAGAAACATTCAATGATATTTAAATATCTGATCATCTGAAACGGCAATATTATTTGGCTCACACACGAGCTTCATTGAGACAGTAAAAGATTTAAAGGGAGGACCATATAAAATTTTCTAATCATAACAAAATGTTTTAGCCAGTTTTGCTTTTTATTCTTTTCAGTCATTATAAGATTATGATTTGTTGGGTGTCCTTCCTAGTTGACCCCCTACTCCCATCTTGAGTCATGTGCATCTCTGAGAATACCATAGACCTTTGCATGTGTGTAAGGGTGGTGGTGGTCTTGCTCCAAAATAGTTCCTGCCATTTTTGAGACTTGGATATAAGGCTCCCACACTGACTACATGCTGATTAAATTTTAGCTTCATAGCAGGGAAGGGTGTTTTGTAGGTCTTTGATACCATTCCCAGATTTTGAAGCAGAGAATGTCAAGATCTACTCTTCTTAGAGTTTAAACATGAAATAGTCAAATAACAATGAAATGCCCTTTCTGAATTATATAATTGAAGGAAGTGTGTTTCTCTGACAGAGTGAAGGTACACTTCTAGCCACTGGTTCATATGATGGATTTGCCAGAATATGGACTAAAGATGGTAAGTAAAGCATTTTTCTTTTTATATGTTTTTTGTTGATTGAAGTTATAAAGCTTGAAGAATTTTTAATGTTTTTCTTTTTGAATATTAGGTAACCTTGCTAGCACCTTGGGGCAGCATAAAGGCCCTATATTCGCACTGAAGTGGAATAAGAAAGGAAATTTCATCCTAAGTGCTGGAGTAGACAAGGTAAAAGAACTTTAAACTGAGTTTATAAAGGTTAGTGTGTTAGAGTATGACTGAAAGTAATGTTTTCTTCTGCGGCTCATATAAGCAAGAAAACATTCGTATATGGGAAATTCAGGTATGAATTCATGATGATAGTAGAAATACTCTTAGCTTTTCTGTCAGCTGCTTCTTCAGTTTACTCATCACAGTGCCATTTATCTTTTATCTTTGTGACCACTCATCTTTGCTCATATAATGGATGTCATACCTCCCATATTCTGCTTCCTTTCCCTAGCTTCTAGTTTATCTCAGCCATGAAAATGGCTCTGGAGTGATTCCTTGAGAAATCTTTGAGCTGGTCAGTTAGCCGAACTCCTGCTGCTTAATTGAAAATGTGAAAAATGCAGGGTCATTGCAGCTTTTTCTACCCAGCTAGACCTGGAAATAGGGGTAGATTGAAAATAAGGCCTTCTTGCTTTTTGTTTTCTTAGGTCATCCCCTCTGTCTTAGCTCCCAAAATTAATACAGGTATAAGACAATTTTAATCCAGGAAAGTGTATGCTTGTGTGCTTGTTAATTGAGTGAGTTTTCAAAAATGAAATCAGAGAGGAAGAAAAAGGAAGAAAAATAAAGGAGTCCAGGAATAGGAGGGAAAAGTCCTATTAATAACCACTGTCACTGTATAATACTTTACATCCTAAAAATTACAAAACTAGTGGTGGGAGGGTGTTTAAAGGAATTGTGAATATATCCATGCAGATTTATGGGTCGTACTTGGATATAATATACAAGACATTATCTTAAATACTGTCAAAATTCAAGCTGCCCGTATATGTAAATGTGAGCTTTAAAAATCTTTAGTATTGAAAATTGGTTGATGACTTTATTATCCAAGAATTTGCCTCCTAATAGTTAAAAAGCTTTAAAAAAATTGCATTAAATACATTATTGGAATTGAGTTTCTTTTTCTTTTTCTTTTTTTTTATTTAAGATTTTATTTATTTATTTGACAGAGATCACAAGTAGGCAGGCAGAGAGGGAGGGGAAAGCAGGCTCCCCAGAACCCTGAGATCATGACCTGAGTCGAAGGTAGAAGCTTAACCCACTGAGCCACTCAGGCACCTCTGCAGTTGAGTTTCTTAAGCAGTGTAATATGTCTGGTGTTCCATAGACAACTAATAATAGTTGTTGAAGGAAGTTGAAGGAAGTTGACTGATGAAAAATCACCAGGGGAAAAAATGCAACAACTTAATAGTCATTTTCCTAAGAATGGAGTATAACCTCGCTGTACTATTGGGGATAGAGTAAATGTTTAAAGTTAAATTCACCCTGACATTTCCTATTGCTTTAGCATAGTTAGGCATCTAATTTATGCACCTATGATGAGCTTTTTTTTTTTTTTTTTAAGATTTTATTTATTTATTTGACAGAGAGAAATCACAAGTAGACGGAGAGGCAGGCAGAGAGAGAGACAGAGAGAGAGAGAGGGAAGCAGGCTCCCCGCTGAGCAGAGAGCCCGATGCGGGACTCGATCCCAGGACCCTGAGATCATGACCCGAGCCGAAGGCAGAGGCTTAAACCACTGAGCCACCCAGGACCCCTCATGAGCTTTTTTTAACCTCTTAATATGTTTTTCTTTTCAATCTCAGACTACAATTATTTGGGATGCACATACTGGTGAAGCCAAGCAACAGTTTCCCTTTCATTCAGGTAAATCTTCACAATTTATATGAGAACGGGGGCTTTCTTCTGTTTTTCTAATTAAACTTTTAAAAGCCATAATTCATATAAAATCTTGAAATATCAAATATCAGTCTTGTTACTAGTCCTTTGAGGAGTTGATGTTCCATGACTTTCAGATTGTTAATTGTCAGGGGCTCATCAAACGTTTTCTGTGAAATGTACCATTAAAAAATCATTTGCAGCCTAGTGCAATTAGGTTGGTATTATCTAATGGTAAGAATGTAGATCTCTGAATCAGGAGGTCTAAGTTTGAATAGCAATTCCATCCCACTTAACAACCTTTTAGACGGAGCAAGTCATTTAACCTCTCTGAGCCTCATTTCCTCTATCTATAAATGAAGGATAATGATTATGCCTATTTGTTATGAGGATAAAACTAAATAATGTATATATGGAAATACTGTATAAACTTTATAAACTCATACGAGTTTAGGTGGTGGTGTTTCTCATTTTGGACTCATGTTTCTAAGTCAGTCCTCCTATGTACCTGAAATTAAAAATTAGACTTGCCCAGCATTGTTGGAACTTTGGTGCCTTAAATGGGTTTCTCTTTTAAAAGATAATTTGATACTTAAATACAAAAATTCAGCCCACCTCCTAATAGTGTGCTTCTTGGTATAGAACCATGCATGCGCCAGGGTATACAACCTGATGAGTAGGGACAGCTGGATTTTAGTACCTGCTCTCCATGCTGTTCTCAGGAAGTTTTCCTGATGATCATTATTAAACTAGAACAAGATGCCTGATAACTACAATTGACCCTTGAACAACACAGGTTAGAACATATGTGGCTTAATTTTTTCCAATAAATACAACTGTAATACCATAAATTTATTTTCTTTTTTATTATTTTCTATCGCTTTATTATAGGAGTACAGTATAAAATTCATATAACATACAAAATATATGTTAATTGACTGTTTCTGTTCATGGTAAGGCTTCCAGTCAACAATAAGCTATTAGTAGTTAAGTTTTGGGGGGAATAAACAATTCACTGCGGAATTTTGGCTGCATGTGGAAGGGCCTGAACCCCTGTGCAACTCAGGAGTCAGCTAAGTTAGAGCAGTAGGACTGCCTGAGTTCACTGCTGCTTTAAAGGTTTCGTTATAGTTGGAAAGAGTTGATAACAAGGCTGATGAAATTTAACTGGTTATTTTCACATTATTGGTAACATCCTTTTCACACATAGCCAGTGGCACAGCATCACCTTTAAAACTGAAACAGCTTCTGACATTCTGGCTTTTTGTCTTTTTTCTGAATAGTGTGACTAAACAAGCCGAATAAGGTACGAAGTGACCACTATGCATTGTTTGGGTAACATAAGTGTGCAACCATCATGTTAAACAGTTCAGCTTCATTAAAGCCTATCACAATAATAGGTGTTTACACATCAGTTTTTGTTTACCTGTTTTACTTCCACCTTTGTTTCTAGTCCTCTTAGGTCACTGGCTCTTCTATTCAAAAATTTCTCCTAACTGTTAGGAGTAATGCAAATTTGAAATAAATTAAGCATCTGGTATTGTTACTAATGACTATAAAACGTAAACCACCTTTGTGTTAGAGATGGTGCTCTTTGTATACAGGATCCCATTTAGTCCTGACTGCAACTTGATGAGGTCAGTGGTATTAAAGTCATTTTATAAGTAAGCTTTTTACTCAGGATATTCTTTATTGCCATGCTTTTTGTTTTTTTTAAACAGCTTTATTGAGGTCTAATTATCATAAAATGGGCTATACATACTTAAATTGTACAAGTTGATATATTTTGACATGTACATACCATGGAAACTGTCACCACACTTCAGACGATGAATATACCTGTGAACTTCAGAAGTTTCCTCCTGCCCCTTCGTGATCTCCCCTTTCTTCCCTAGACCCATGGTCTTTCCACACTAGGAATTAGTTTACATCATGTGAATGGAATCAGCCTTTTTTTGGTCTGGCTTCTTGCACTCTGAAAAATTGTTTTGCATTTGCTTTAATTGATAAATAGTTATTTGTCATGTTGATACACCAGTTTGTTTATCCATTCCCCTGTTGAAGCAAATTTGGGTTGTTTCCAGTTTGGGGGGCTATTATAAATAAAACTGCTGTCATTGTTCATGTACAAGTCTTTGTGTAGGCTTGTGCTTTCATTTGTCCTCTGCAAATGTCTAAGAATAGAATACCTACATTGTATGGGAAATATATGTTTAACGTTAATAAACTGCTGAACTGGTTTTCCAAAGCCTACATTTTCACCAGCAGTGGATATTCTAGTCCCTCCATATCCTTGTCAGCACTTGATAAGCGGTCAGTGTCATTAATTGGAGCCACTCTAATAAGTGGATATTGGTATCCCATTGTGGTTTAATTTGCATTTCCTAATGACCAGCGATGTTGAGCATCCTGTCATGTGCTATTTACCATATAGAGATCTTACTTGGTGAAGTATCTGATCAGATCTTTGGATCTTTAATTTATTGTTTTCTTCTACTGAGTGTTGGGAGTTGTTCTTGTATGCTGGATACAAGTTTATCAGGTATTTACGAATGCTACCTTAAAGTCTCTGGCTCACCTTTGCATTGTTTTAACAGCATCCCTCTGTGTCAACTCTGTTTCAAAGAAAAGAAAAAGCAATACTTTCCCTCAAAGATCAGGAGTTATATTACTGTTGATTAGTTCTGTAAATTATTTATTTGTTCTTTCATGTATCATGCTTTCAGTGTCAATCTAATTTGCTTTTTTTTTTTTCCTATTTGCTTGATGTGGAAGTTGAGGTCACTGATTTAGACCTTTCTGCTTTTCTATAATATGGATATTTAGTACTATAAATTTACTTCTGATTACTACTAAGTGACATCTCTGTTGTGTAACACTCTCTTTTCCAGTAATGTGTCCTGATAATTCCAGCTGCCTAGGTCTCTGTAGATTCTCAGCTTTGTCTCTTTAGGAAATTCATTGATCTCTGCCTAGAGAGATTCTTCTTCCCTATGCCAAGACCTGGACTTTTTTCCCCCAGATAGTAAGCTTGGGTAGTTAGAAGGTTGGTTCCCATTTTCTCAGGAACCTCTGTCTTTTATTGCCTGGTGTCTACTGTCTTAAATTGTTTCTCATATATTTTGTAAGTTTTCTGGTTGTTTTGGGCAGAAGGTAAATTTGGTTCCTGTTACTCCATCTTGACCAGAAATGGAAGTCTGTTATGGTTTTTAAATTACCGTATTTTAATTACTATGCTCCATTGTCTCCTATATACTCTCTTGCATAAAGCATAAATCGTGATTTCAGCTGAGTTACAGTAAGTGGCCATTTCATACCCATTAGTATGCTTAGAAGAACTAATAACATTCATGAGAATTTGGAGAAATTATTCCCCTTATACTTCGCAAGTAGGTGTACTGGTGCACTCACTCACTATGGGAAACAGAACAGTTCCTCAAAAAGCTAAACATAGAATTACCATATCATCATCCAGCAATTCTACACCTAGGTATATATCCAAAAGATTTGAAAGCAGGGACTTGAACAGATTCTTTGTCATTGTTCATAGGAACATTATTTACAGTAGCCAAAAGGGGGAAACAGGCCAGTGTCCATCAGCAGACAGATGGATAAACCAAAGGTAGTCTACACGTACAATGATTATTCAACCATGAAGAGGAATGAAATTCTGACATATGCTGCAACATTTATGTGCATTATACGCATTATGTTAAGTGAAATGTCTGTGCAAATGTCCTTTAGACACATTATGCTGAGTGAAATAAAGCAGACACAAAGAGATGAATAGTACAATTTTACTTATTAACTATCTAGAACAGACACATTCATAGAGACAAAGTAAAGATTAGAGGTTCTCAGGAGTGGGGGGAGGGGGAAATGGGGGCATTATTGCTTAATGGCTACAGAGTTTCTGCTTGGGGTGATGAACAAGTGGGAAAATAGTGATGGTTGCACAGCCTTGTGAACATAATACCACTGATCATACACATAATAAAATGACATTTCAGGTTATATATGACCACAGTATTTAAAACTTTATAATAAAATATGCCCAAGCCCATTGGATTGTATACTTTAAATGGATGAATTTTATATTTATAATATATTTATATTTTAATAAAGCTGTTTCTTAAAAAATGCAGATGAGTAATAAATGTCTTTCTCTCCTTACTACATAGGGTCGGTTCACTTGTTACCTTTTTAAACTATGAAGGATGAAGGAGGTAACAGAAATACGTCAAAATTTGCAGGACACAAAAATTTTGATCTTAGCTCCAAGATTTTAAAAGATCGTGTAGCCCTACGCAAATTAACTTTTCCTAGTCTCTTTTATCATGTATAAAATGAGATCAGTAATAGCGAACACACCTCTCACATATCACTTACATAAAAGTGCATTTTGTTGTGAGATGCTTAACTTTCTTTCTTTCTTTTTTTTAAGTTTATTAAGTAATCTCTGCATCCATCATGGAGCTTGAACCCCAAGATCAAGAGGCTTGTTCTGGGGCGCCTGGGTGGCTCAGTGGGTTAAAGCCTTTGCCTTTGGCTCAGGTCATGATCCCAGGATCCTGGGATCAAGCCCCACATGGGGCTCTCTGCTCCGCGGGGAGCCTGCTTCCTCCTTTCTCTTCTCTGCCTTTCTCTCTCCCTACTTGTGATTTCTCTCCCTCTCTGTCAAAATAAATAAAATCTTTAAAAAAAAATAGCCTTGTTCTGAGCCAACCAGGCGTCCCATAGAGATGTATTCCTTTTCTAAAGAATTTGCATCACCTAGACTCCTTTTATTTTAGGAGTAAACAAAAAGGAGATAGGTGTTCTTAGATTACACCAGTTTTGTAACCACTGTATTTTATGAGCCAGGTGTATCACAAAGCATAAATCCTACAACTCATGTTGCAGCATTCCCCATCTTCCCCCCAGTTAGCTTTACGTGCTCATACGGTTTTTGTTTGGTTCGGTACCTAATGGTGTATTTGTTTAAGTGCCACTTTCTTAGCCTCCCATCTCATGTTTTTGCAGACAGCTCTGCGTCAAATTAACATCCTGATACATTGTGACAGATTGTTGGCATTCTTTGTAGTATTTTATTATACTTTTGTTTTCTAAGTTTATTAGATTTTTCAGGCTTCCCCACCACCACCACTTAAGACTAGAACCAATTATTTATCAAAGAAACATTTTGTTAAAATTATTTTTGAGATGATATCTTATGTAATGGTATTTAATGTCAAAATGAAAATATAGTAGGTATTGAGTCATTGAGTCAGATTCCAGTCACGAAAACAGAATCTAATCCAAGAAGGGGAATTTAGTACAAGGAAATAGTTGCAGAGGTGTTAGAAGAGTGAAAACCAGAGGACTATGAGGTAACCCAGAGTGTAACAACTGCAGAAAACCTAAGACTATAGAGAAGGCAGGATCCAACTACCCAGTGGGAATTAGAACTGGAGAAACAAGACTGCCTGGCAAGAACAGGCATTTGGAGGAGCTGTTGCCAGGCACCCAGCCTTGAAAGAAAGAGGAGAGCAAAATTGCCTGTCTTCTCTGTTTCTTTTGACCTTGGGCTCTTGACAGTGTCTCCCACTGTCTGGATCCATCTGAAAACCAGTAGGCACAGGAGCCTGGGATATATAATTTGCAAGAGTCCACCCACTGTGTGCAGAGCACAGTGTGGACAAGAATAGCCCTGAGGGCAAGCAGACCATGAACAGGACAGCCACAAACGTGCATCTGAGATGATGTGATGTGTGCAGACAGCAGTGCAGTTCATACGTAGTGCTCATCAGAGTCGGCCTGCATGTTTGTTTACTGGCTGGTTTAAGTTGGATTCTCCCAGAAGCAGACCTTGAGCCAAGCATTTGAGTGACATGATTTGTTAAGGAAGCACTCTCAAGAGAAACAAAGGAGGAACTGTAGGGATCAGGATGGGGAAGAGAGCCCCGCTCAGCCTGATCCAGGCAGGGCTTCGGAGTGTTTAGTATACCTCGAAGTTTTTCTCATCTTGAACCACATGCTAGATTTTTGAGTCTCCCCCTTTTCCCTCCCAAACCCAACTACATACCACCAGACATTGGGTACTAGCCATCGTGGGCGGGGGGCGGGGGGGGGGGACGACACTGTTGGAGGCAGCAGAACAAGGCATTTCTGAAGAAGTTTACCATGGGAGCCCTTTAGAGCCAAACACTCAGAAATTGGGACTTGGACACAGCACAGGTAGACCGGGTGTGCAAAGGAGGGAGAGCACAGACCCCTCTGAAGTCATATTGCCCTAGATGGTAGTAGAACACAACCTGCTCTTCACTCTGCTTGCTTGGCTTATTTGTCTAATGGTGCTCAGAATACCTATTTGTAATATGCTCAAAGTAAAAATAGCAGTTACTATTATGCATAGATATATAACAGTCAGGAAGTGTGTTTCTTTTCTCTTTCCCGTAGACACAAGTTCTGACCTACTTTATTAAATGCTTTGTATCTCTAATGGGAATATAGAGCTTCACTATAACTTCCTGTTTTTCTCCTTGTCTGTGTTTGCTCTGAATGGTAAACTTGTTCTGTAAAGGGCAGAACATAACATTTTTAGGCTTTATAAGCTGTAGAATCTCTGTTGGAGCCAGTGTGGTCTGCCCTTGTAGTGCAAGGCAGCCATGATAATATGTAACCAAATGAACTTGTTTAGGTTTTAATAAAACTTTATTATAAGAACAGTAAAATCTGAGTTTTATATGAGGTTCACATTCATAGGTCTTCTTTTGATCCTGTGTCATCTTTTGATCCTTACCCCCAACCAAATGAAATGTAAAAACTTCTCTTGGGTAATGCCCTAAATCCCTTGGTTTTTTGTGTGTGCTCCTATCGCTTAACCCTGTTACTTGATATCATTATGTTAATCTGCATTAAAATTACAGAGAACTTTTGCACCTTGCAGCAGGGGGGAAGTGAAAAGAATCTCCAATCATATCGGAGCTAAAATAACTATTAATAATTAGCCAGCTTTTGAATGTCTTTTTAAATTCAGTGATATAGGTTTTAAGAGGTATTTGACAAGAATCACTTAGAAGAAAATGTATTTGCGATCATATGCAATATTATCAAGTTGGGTGGATTGGAAATTATTCAGCGTAATATTTGTCTAACTTGTAATTTACAAAGTCGGTTTCACACACATCATCTCACTTGATCTTCACAGTATCCTTGTGTATTAAGCTTAAGAGTTTTATCCCCTTTTTTAGATGAGGAAAATAGCATGAGAAGTTAAATGACTTGCTTGGGGCCCCACGGTTAGGGGTGGTAGAACCAAGCCCCCTTGTCCATGGAACACTCAAGAGAATTTTAGAAATAAAAGGAAGTATAATATCACTTTTAAAGGTTTATAAATGCAATACCAAGAATGCAGTGCTAGTAACTTACAGAGCAAGCTCTAGGAACCCTAATCTCCTGTGTTACTTTCTGTTAGGCTGTGTCTCATATAGAGACAACTGAACTGAAATTTAATATTGTGGTATTTAGATATGTTCATTTTTCAAAGTTCTATTACTGACTTAAAAATTATAAACTAAAATGCTTAAGTTCCTATTATCATACTTAATGTCCAAGCATGGTTCAAAACTAAAACTCCTAGATTCCAGTACATGTGGAATGAACACAAACCTGGCCCTTTCTCCTTTTCAGCACCAGCACTGGATGTTGATTGGCAGAGCAACAATACCTTTGCTTCTTGTAGTACAGATATGTGCATTCATGTCTGTAAATTAGGACAAGACAGACCTATTAAAACATTCCAGGGACACACGGTGAGTAGCCTCCCCCCCTCCAAAGTGATGATGATGAATAAGTAATATTACAGAGTGGTTTTGAAGTGTGTGTGTGTTTAGTATCCAAAGAGTAATCAGGTCTAAAAATGAAAATGTGAATATTTCCTGTTATTTTTAGAATGAAGTGAATGCTATCAAATGGGACCCAACTGGCAATCTTCTGGCCTCCTGTTCTGATGACATGACTTTGAAGGTAATTTGCCCAGCAGTCACAAAGAATGGCTGCTCTGGCCATTTTTAGATTGTTTAGAGTGTCTGTCTTAGAGTTCATCGAACACTTAAACCCTGGAGGTCAGGATTTACTTTTTAATACTTTTTTTTTAATAGTTAATCATTTTTTTTTATTTTATTTTGTGAAGTATTTCAAATGTTTAAAAAACACAAATAAATTCTATTTAAAAATAAGACTATTTGATAGGAATTGTGGTGCTAAGAAACCTGTCTTAAGTTGTCTTCTAGAAGATCATATACTGGTGCAATTAAAGTTTATTTGCACATGTAAAAATTTGACTAATAAGTAACAGGTCTTTATAACATTTGTGGATTTTGCTGAAATTCTATGAATTGTATAAATTTGATTTTGTGGTGTGAATGTAGATCATCCTTGCTAGAAGCTGATCTATAGCAGAGAATTGCTTAGTTGGTGAGTGAGCCTCGTTGACATGCCAACAGCAGCAACTCAGCATGGATTTATGTTTTTCTTGTCAGTGTGACTAAAAGCAAAACTAACACCTTGCACCTGTGCACATCACACTTAGAGAAAAAAAAAGCATTTTTGAAATAAAGAACAACCTAATGCTAATCTCCAATATTAATGATGCTTTGAGCCCTTTCCTGCAACATAGTAACTCTTCTGAAAATAATTTTATTCTTGACTCTGCAATGCCAGTGGCTGCAGATGTGCTGACCCTTACAGATGGAGGAATCATGAGGGAAAACTGCTTTTCCTCCTGTGAACAAAAATAAAACCTTGGTAACCTGGTGGCGTTTTTTCCTTAAATACCTACTGTGTTCTTAGTTATATAGTTTTCTGAAGCCTGGGCTTCCTTGCGAGCACTGCTAGTAAAAAGACTTTACTTATTGCTGTTGTTCCTGAGTTTTCTTTGCATGCAAGTGCATTGCAGTCATAAAATGAAAACCTTTTGAAACAGAGTATGGCACATATGTGGAAATGAAAGAAGGTCAGTGGCTGGAGAGTCTACTGAGTTGCAGTTAGGTTAAGTTTGAGCTAGAAAGTGTTAGCTTTTTGTCCTAAAAATAATCAAAGGTCAGAATTTTAAAGCAGAAGCGAGATGGGTCAATAAGATATTGTGTAGTGGAGCGGTTCTGAGCACATGAAACATGAGTTGGAAGGTCTTGCAAAAACTGAACAATGCAGATGGAGGTGCTAGGTGGGCTTGATGATCCAAGAAGAACTCTACCCTTGGCATAAACATTTGGGACTTCTCAGCAGGTGGGTGGTCATTGAAAGCCATGGACTTAGATGAAGCTATATAGGGAGAGAGGACAGAGCAAGAAAAGAAGGGAACCTTAGAAATAGAAAATCTTAAGATTGCCCTAGATGGTAGTAGAACACAACCTGCTCTTCACAGTTGGAGGTATCATTTCACATCTATTAGGATGGCCATTATAACATAAAAAACAGTATGGAAGATATTCAAAAAAATAGAAACAGAACTACCATATTATCCAGCAATCCCACTTCTGTGTATTTATCCAAAAGAACTGAAACGTCCAACAGTTACCAGCTCAAGAAGAACGAGCTTCCAAAAGGAAACTGAGAAGGAATGACCAATGGAAAGAGAGTGTTCAGGGAAGAATGTTTCAAAGGGAGGTGATGCTGTCGAAAGGTCAAATGAAATGAGTTTTGAAACATATTTTGGGGGCTTATTTACATGGAGTTATAAATGTATAGGATCCCAAAACATTATGGGTTTGTTTCATTATGTCTTATTAGATACATTACAGGCAGACATGTGAAACACACCTAATTTTTGTGGGAGTTTTTTTGGTTGTTGTCGGTTGGGTTGATGTGGGTTTGTGTTTGTCAAGATTTATCTTTATTGAATGATTTTGCCGCAGATACCAGAGTTGGTTTCTCTTAATTTTTGCTCAGTAATAATATGAATTTTAAACCTCTGTACACATATGTTTTCAGCTCAAGCAAGGCTAATTATTCTGTACTCATCGTTTTAACTTTAATTATTGCTTTGTTATTTTTCATGGTTTGTTCTTTGTGAGTCATTTTCTAAACTTTTATTATGGTAAGAAAACACCTTTTTTATCCGATTTTTTTAAGTGTTCAGCACAGTATTGTTATCTATGGGCATGATACTATAGACTATAGAGCTGAAATTTTACACACGTGGATTAGCTCTCCCCCAATCCTCTTCCCCTCAGCCTCTGGCAGCTGCCAGTCTTCCCTTGGCTTCTGTGAGCTTGACTCTTCTGGATACCTTATATAAACGGAGCCATGCAGTATTTGTCCTTAAAATTCATCCATGTTGTTGCATAGTTAGGAATTCCTTTTTTTAAGGCTGAATGATAAATACTCCATTATATGTAATACCGTATTTTCTTTATTCATTCATCCATTGATGGACACTTGGGTTGTTTCCATATCTTAACTTTTGTGACTAATGCTGCAGTGAATGGGGAGTGCAAATACATTTTTAAGACCCTGATTTCAGTTCTTTTGGATAAATACACAGAAGTGGGATTGCTGGATAATATGGTAGTTCTGTTTCTATTTTTTTGAATATCCTCCATACTGTTTTTCATAGTAGCTATCATTTTGCATCCCCAGTAGTGTATAAGTGCTCTAATTTATCCACGTCCTTCTCAACATTTATTGTCTTTTTTATGTTATAATGGCCATCCTAATAGATGTGAAATGATACCTCATTGTAGTTTTGATTTGCCTTTACCTCATGTCTAGTGACATTGAACGTCTTTTCATATACCTACTGGCCATTTGTATATCTTCTTGAAAGAAAGGTCTGTTCAAGTCATTTGCCCGTTTTCAAATTGGTTTATTAGGGGTTTTACTGTTGAATTATAAGAGTTCCTCATACATTTTCAGAATTAACCCTTTATTTATAGATACGTGGTTTGCATATGTTTTCTCCCATTCTGTAAGTTGCCTCTTTATTGTCCCTTTGCTGTGCAGAAGCTTTTTTAATTTTATATAGTCCATTTGCCTTTTTGGTTTTGGTTTTGTTCCCTGTGCTTTAGTGTTCTTACAGGAATATATTATTTGCAAGTTGCTCATCTATTTGCCCTTCTCTGTTACAAAATACTTTCTCATTCTGAATCCTAAGAGGAATTTATAATCTACATCTGTTATTTAAGGGACAGTGTTAAAACTAATGCCTTAAATATCTTAGGACCATTACCTAAGGGACTTAATAAATGTTGAAGTTTGTACCATCTTGGGCTCTCAAAGCCAATCTTAGAACTACAGCTAATTCAATCTTGAAGCCTCAAAATAGTGAACATTTGGAAAGGACTTAGAGCTAATTTGTCATTTTTGAAAAGAGAGATAATTATTAAACAAGTTCTACATTTTAATTTCTTTGCAAATAGTCCCTTGATCTCTAATCATCATTCTGGTTGTACTGTTTATATTTTATATTGGCACAATAGTATTTTAAATGTATCTTTTGTATGGGAAAATATAATTGCGTACATTTTTCTTTTTTGCACAGATATGGAGTATGAAACAAGACAATTGTGTCCATGATTTGCAAGCACATAATAAAGAAATTTATACTATCAAATGGAGTCCCACAGGGCCAGGGACAAATAATCCAAATGCCAACCTTATGTTAGCAAGGTAATATTTACGTTTTACTCTCCTTTTATGAATCTTCCACATAAAAAGCTTCTAATAAATATGAGTTAGGAAAGATTCCATGAAATGGGAGTGTATCCTTCAAAAAAAAATTATTATTATTATTATTTTTTTGGATGGGAGCATTTAAACTTGGGAGTTTTATTCTTACTTCAGGGCATAATGGATTTTTATATTGAGTTATCAAATATTTACTTGTATCAAATATTGATTTAAACTCAAGTAATTGAGGCATAGTATAATAAAGTTTCTTAAGCATTAAAATAAAATTAAAAATGTAGTCAGTACATTATTCAAAACCATGGATCAGTCAGTACAGAAGAATTAAAAGAGCTAAGGAATACAGTGAAATTGGCTCATTTTGTTTTTTCAATTTGGAGGCTTGGAGATGCCCTTAAGTTGCCTTATCTCCTCTATAGTTTTGCTTCTAGAACACTTGTTTCCTAACATCCCAATCTACATCTCATAAGGAACTTGTAGCTGGCTACTAGAAATGGCTGAATATTATTGACTGGGGGTGGGGCTTGGGAATATTCCATTACTTATAAAGTCATTTTGTTTCCTCCTTGGTCAGTGCATCCTTCGATTCTACTGTTAGATTATGGGACGTAGACCGAGGAATTTGCATCCATACTTTGACAAAACACCAAGAGCCTGTGTACAGTGTGGCTTTTAGTCCTGATGGCAGGTACCTGGCAAGTGGTTCTTTTGACAAATGTGTGCACATCTGGAACACACAGGTATGTCTCAGTTATTTTAATTATCACCTGCTTTCATAGTTACAAGAAGCACTTGCCTGTACAAATTCTTTTTTCTCTTTTGTCATTCCTTTTATGACATCACTCAATCCTTAGTTTTTGAGTGAGTACTTTTTTTGAATTTACAGCCAAATAAAGACTGAAGCCAATTGAAGTTATATTTTCCTAATGTAGACCAGAATTTAGAAATAAATTTAGGTTCTTGTTTTTTTGTTTGTTTGTTTGTTTTTTAAAGTTTGCTGACCTGAAATGTGAGAGTTTAAGATACATGTTTAGATGATTGATGTAGTTTCTTTATTTTTAAAAAAAACTTGTCTTTAAAGGAGCTATAAATGAGCAAGCAGTTAATAAAATGTACTAAAGGACAAGATTTTGTGGCTAAATAGTGATTTATCAGGAATAGACTTAAAACTATACTACCTTTGTAGGAACAGTTGTGTAGAGAGAGCCTTTCCTAAAAATGGGGAAAACAGCTAGTTACTTTATTTCATCTTCTCACCTTTTTAGTGTTTATGCTCCACGTACTGTTTTCTTTAATAGCAGTTGCTTGACTCCTTCACCCCATCAGTGACCACTTCCTAGGTGGTCATAGTACACCCGCATGCAACTGCCGTGAGCTTGATCTTTCTCTTTGTGTGGCTGATCATCATATTTGGTCAGACTATTGTGCATAAATCATCATTTTCAGATATCATTTTTTTTAAGATTTTATTTATTTATTTGATAGAGATCACAAGTAGGTAGAGAGGCAGGCAGAGAGAGAGAGGGAAGCAGGCTCCCCGCTGAGCAGAGAGCCTGATATGGGACTCGATCCCAGGACCCTGAGATCATGACCCGAGCCGAAGGCAGTGGCTTAACCCACTGAGCCACCCAGGCGCCCCTCGGATATCATTTTTAATTAAGTTACACATTCAGATGGTCTCCCCTAAACACTGAAAAGGTATACACTGGGAAGTCTTAGAGCTCTCATTTGCTTCCTGATCCCCTGCAAGTAACTATTTTAATTAACTTCTCTTCTATACTTTCTGACATTTTTTGTGAATAAAAGTATTAAGATTCTGTCACTTTTATGCTCTCACTGTTTTATTTTTTAATTTATATTTTTAATCCCTTTGGTATTAATTTTTACATGTATGATTTGAGGTAGAGATCTAATTTTTATTTTTTTAATGGCTGGCCAGTTATCTAAACACTGTTTACCCCTTTGCTGTCTCATAATGCCACTTCTTTCATATACCATGTTCTTACTGTGGTTTTTTAATAGATTCTCTTATACTGCATTGATAGACATTTGTATATACCTGCATTGTTAGCATAGGTTTTTTTTTAAGATTTTATTTATTTAAAAAAAGTATCATTTTACTTTTTTAAGTTTGAAAATAATAAACTTATATCTAGTGAATTTTTAGTGCACTCACTGTCTTTTTGTCAAATATAAATCAAGTTTTTTTCTTTCCTCGTTTGGATTGTCACTCATATGATATGTTACCCATACATTTCACAGGTCAGTTGTATTAATCCATTGGTCTCCGTTAATGTTACAGCTCTAGTTTGTTGACCATGATATTTAGTTCAATTATATCCTACTCTGAGCTTAGAAATTGCTAAGTGCTTTGTAAAGAAAGTTGTTGTTTTTTTTTTTTAAAGATTTTATTTATTTACTTGACAGAGAGAAATCACAAGTAGATGGAGAGGCAGGCAGAGAGAGAGAGAGGGAAGCAGGCTCCCTGCTGAGCAGAGAGCCCGATGCGGGCCTCGATCCCAGAACCCTGAGATCATGACCTGAGCCGAAGGCAGCGGCTTAACCCACTGAGCCACCCAGGCGCCCGAAAGTTGGTTTTTTTAAGCACCAAAGCTTACTGTCCTGTAGATTTTAATTCCTATACATTGATTTTAGATTTTGTTGTTGCCACTCCTTTGTCCTGATTAACCATAGAAATACACTCAATACCTACTAGACTCACACTTTCATTAATCTTTTAAATTGCAAAAAAATTTAGGTAGGGGGAAGAAAATAGTTGAATCTTTCTGATGTGATAAGCTGTAGCAATGCACCTGTGGTTTCTAGAAGAGGAAAGCAAGGGAAAAGAGACTTCTGGCTACATAATTAAATTAGGATTGGCTGTGTGAGGAGGTATTTACAAGGTACATGACTTGCTGCCATGTTGTTTTTAGGTAGATCTGCTACCTCTAGTTTTACTTTTTTAGGTTTTCATAAAGCTGAGACATACTTCTGCTAGACAGAAAGCTGGAAGCATATTTTTTGTTTTCCAGTTTCTCACAGCAGAGTCTCTGATCTTTGCCCTGTTTAATGACTGGTTTTCTAGGAAAATATATGTTTTTTTTTTTTAACTATGTTTAATTATTCAGTGGGTGGCTGAATTATTTTGATCTTATTTATTTATTTAAGATTTTATTTATTTATTTGACAGACAGAGATCACAAGTAGGCAGAGGGGCAGGCAGAGAGGGGGAAGCGGGCCCCTTGCTGAGCAGAGAGCCTGATGCGGGGCTCGATCCCAGGACCCTGGGATAACGACCTGAGCCGAAGGCAGAGGCTTTAATCCACTGAGCCACTGAGGCGCCTCCCCCCCCTTTTTAATCACCTCTATCTTAGGGGTTTTCAGTAAATACAGATAGAGTAATTTAACAGACTTACACTGGAATTGTCTTTACTAGTTTATTATACTTTCTCTTTAGGATGTTTTATCAAAGAAATTCGAACTTCATTTTGTGTCTCTACATGTTAGCTATACTTATGCACCACCCTTCAACAACAACAGTTTATTTATGACAGGTCATACATTGAATGTTTACTCCATGGTTAACTGTATCTCAAGGAGGCCAAAGATAGCTAAGAATGGTTATCACTACTGGAGAAACGGGCGGCGGGGGGAGGGCGCACGCACATGCGCGCTTGTGTGTGTTTGATCTGTTGAGAGCAGGCAAGTGTTATCATTTTAAAGAAGGATCATCACATTTCTAGTATTTCAAAACTTTAAATTTATTTTGGAGTCAAAGCTAAATTCTATCTGATTGCTGGAAATAATGCCATAATAGTATTTTTACCTCAGTAATTTGGATTTATAATAATATATGTTCTCATTTTTAAGAATTTTTTTTTTCATTTTTTTAGACAGGTGCTCTAGTTCACAGCTATAGGGGAACAGGTGGAATTTTTGAAGTTTGCTGGAATGCAGCAGGAGACAAAGTTGGAGCCAGTGCATCAGATGGTTCAGTAAGTATAATGAAGTGTTTCCAAGAAGGGTGGGTGTGTAAGCATAGTAAATAAATGTGGCTTATTGTGGTCGTGACTACAAGTCTTCTTTTCAAAATACATTTTATGGCACTGATCTTTTTTAATGGAGGTTGTATATTTTTGTTTATTTCACTCAAATAATATGAATAAAATATAGGCTGTGTTTGCCAAAAGCGTATCTTCATAACCAAGAAATGGATGGTTATTTTTAATGGAAACCTTTGTTGATGAAATTGAGTGTAGAAGAATACTGCTCTGAGAGACATTTGAATTTTTAATGCTTATCTCTACCTTGTCTTCCTTGCGGAAGAGTGTTGGTGGCCCAGGGCGGGGGCCGGTAGAGGCAGTTGAGTCCTGCACTGAGGAACGTGTGATACTGAAAGACTTTCAGGATGACATTGGCCAGCTCTTAATAGAAATATTAGTTTTGGCTTTCAAAGCTCTGAAAGTAAAGGGAAAATGAAGAGGCTATTAGCCATTAGCTGTTTTCTGAAGGTATAGCTTAATATAATCTGAGATCTCTTTCACTTAGGCCCAAAAGATAGGAAATGGTCTATCTTGAGCATATTCTTTTCTGTTTTTTAATTAACAGAGAGTAGATCTTCAAAATTTTAGCCATGGTTCTTTCTCTATAGTGTTAGCCTGTAGTTGTTTTCTCCACCTCTTAGACAATTTGTCTGATTTCTGTTCGTTAAGTGCCCAGTCCCATGATTAATGTTGCTTTACCAGATTCATGAACTAGGAGGTAAACATTACACTAAAAATGTACAATGAAATTCTTAACACACTTTTGATTATTTTAATTTCTTACAGGTTTGTGTATTAGACCTTCGGAAATAGCGCTACTAGTTGGAAGCCATGGACCGACTATGAATGTGTACATAGCCAAAATGACTGTCCCTGACCCATGTACTGCTATAGTCCCACTTGAACCATGGCCAGTCCACTACAGCCAAATCTAAAAGAAATATATACATACAGTGTATATAAACAAAATTGCACCCTGAAGATGACAGAATTTTGTCACAGCTTGTGAATTCTGTTCACCAAGTGCTGGAATCTAATCTGCTGTGCCCCTAAAATAGCATTTAGAAGTTTTGGATATGAAAAACAGAAGAGAGAGAGAAATATGCGTTATAAAAGCAGCCCATATGTGTACCAGTTTTTGGATACTAATGACAGCCTTGTTTCTCCCCTTTGAATCAGAAGACACCATGGATTATATTCTTTTTTCCCTTCAGTAGTTGAGCAGTTTGTATGTACAGAGAAAATGGACTTAACAAAAACTTGCAGCAGTAGTTCGTTCTTGCTTTTAAACTTTGTTTTTGGTTTAGTTTATGGATGCATGAAGTAAGGGAGTGAATCAGTTTCTTGTTTATATTTTTTTCACCTTTTAAACAAAAAATTCTTAAAAATATTTTAATGCATTCTTTTGAAGAGATAGATGTTTGGTACATTTTATGGCTCCCAGAGCATATATTCAGTTGGTGCATGTTGTGGAAGGGGGAATTGGAAGTTGAATGAAAATAGATGACTTTGGTCATGTCAATCTGTAAGACACATCAGTGAAAGGATATTATGCTCTGGTTTTTTTTGTTTTGTTTTGTTTTGTTTTTTTGTTTTTGTTTTTTTGTTCTTTTTTGGTGATGTGGCTTAAATGCAATAGTTTCTTTTTTGGGACATATTTCTGCCAATTAAAGACTAGAAGGGCACAATTTTTTTTTAATACCATAGAGAAGATGCATAAAAAAAAATCTTCTGATGTTTTGTAGCCATAACTAAATTATGGTTAAAATGTGCACTATTGTGAAAAGGAGCAAAGTAGGTTTGGGGTTTTTTTTGTTGTTGTTGTTGTGTTTGTTTGTTTGTTTTGCTTTGTTTTTTAAGAGATTAAAATGTTTCTGGATAAGGATTAGCTTCTCAAAGTGTCCATCATTCTATGTAGAAGCTTAAATATGTAATGTAACCAAACTCCAGTATTAAAAATCTCTCATGTTGTTTTTCTTTATACAAAGCAAGATAACGGCATATAACACTGCCATTACATGGCAAAATGTTTGCTACCTTAGTTTAAAAACAATCTTTAAAACAAAAGACTTGCTTCAAGGTGTTTTTAAATAGCAGTGATTCAGAATTTAAAAAAAAAAAAAGTATAATTGCACTAAGCTCCCTGCTGCTCTGATTCTGCGTTCGTGGTACTTGTGACTACATTTTTTTCAAATACGGATAGATTTAAGCTGCTATTTTTTTTTTCTTAGTAATCACTACTATATCATGTCTTTTACTCTGTTTATAATATCAAGTATTTTCTGAAAGATAAGGTATCAGAGCAAACCTCTTCTTGTGTTCATGCAACTAAAAGCTAAAATACACAGAATGTGCAAATGATAGATAGCACGGGGCTGTGTTTATATGTATGACTAACAGGTTTGTCATGATTAATGGAAGTATCCACAAGTGTCCATTTTGAAGAGAATAGTTGTCAAATTTATATCTCAAAGATTTTAATTAAGGAGTTATTACTAAGCTTAGCAAATTTATAACACTATTTCTGTCACTAATTATTTTGAGGCCTTTACTACTAAAATTTTAACCTGTGTTTTAAGTTGAAATAGAAACCCGATTTAACCCAAGTAACGCAGCTTTGATTTTCAGCATTTGTTGTTTTGCTGTTTTTACAAAACAGCATTGATTGAAGCAAGTCTTGGTTTTACTAAGGTAGGATAGCATTTGCTATTGGTAAAGAGAATAAATACACTTAATTTCACAATACATTGTTATATGTACCCCAGTTGTTGTTAGTGGGGACTATGATACTGTAATAATATTTTTTAAAATTTCCATCCAGAGAGACAGTCATTCATGATGGTTTTGTGCCAGCTGTTTTTAGGGTTTTGGATCACATTATAGATATTTAGAACTATTACCCTGTGACCTATGTAGGAAACCTAATATGCTGAGTATCTGGCACTTGAAATCCTGCTTTTATTGCTAGAGGTCCATACCTGTGGTTGACCTCTGTTATTGTTTTAAAAAAATAAATAAAAATTTAAAAATCTGTGCAATAATTTTTAAATGTGCTCCCAGGAATAGACACAAATGTTTTGAGTAGGTTAAGCTGCATTTTCCTTTAGTGATGCATCTGTCAATTGCACTGAATTTAAATCTGAAAGTCAGAGGTAATTATTGATAGTACTTTTGTATTTTGATATGGACAATTTATTCATTTGCATACAGTTATTGACGTTTTCCCCCCAGCTGATTAAAAGATAGTCAAGAAGTTCTGCAGTATAGCTGCCAGAGTAGACAGCTACCTTTTGATGGTATTGTCACCTTTTCTTTCTTTCTTTCTTTTTTTATCTTTAGCTGTTTTACTTAAGCATAATAGCCACAATAGGACATATAAAAGATTATAAATACAGAGCTTTATTATCCTAAAATCTTGGGTCTTTTAAGTATAAACTTATTGGAAAGGTATCCATTTTGTAGGCTTGGGTTCTTCATGAGCATACAGTCGTTTGTTTTTGCTGCTGTTCTCAACATCATCATTGCCTGCTGATGTGCCACGATGCTGCTCCAGTAGACAAAAGTAAGATTGCCTCAAATTTGAGCAGTAACTTGATTGTAAGAGACCAAGTTTCACGGCCTGCACAATTCTGTATTTGAGGTTCTTGGCTTGTTTTTCCTTCCTTTTTTTCCTGAGAACTTATTCCTAAAGATCAACTGATTCCAGTAGATGTTTTATGGTATTCATTGTATATTGTTGTACAAGCTACTGTAAGAAACTTACAAGGAAAATTAGAAAGGAAAACTTGAATGAATAGAGTACTCATTGATTAAAGTAGAATAAAGAAAGAGCAGCTGTCACTCTTAAACTCCATAAAGAAATATCTTCTTTTTCTTCTCCATGTAGGAATCACATACATTCTTGTATCTGTTCCAAACCCCATTTCTGTCATTGATCAGGTACCATCATTGACTTTCAAATGACTTTTAGAAGTGGTAACTTTTAATTTCCTAATAGATTTTAGAGTATATTGAATTCTGTTTTAATTAATAATTCTCTAGGTAAGTATGTTTTAGGATTAAACACCTTTTACAGATACTGAAAGTGCCTCCTTTTGTGGTGTAAAAACAAATTATGGTGCAAAAAGTAATTACTAGATTGAATTACATGAAGGTTTTTTGCTTTTTGACATATAAAAATGTCAAGAGAAAGGCCAAAGATTTGTACTTTTTCACTTATAAAGCACTCCTTTTTTCCTTAGACTTCTTTCTGTCAAATTAGATTTAATGAGAGAGTACTATTTTTAAGGAGCTATCTGTTTATGTAGAATGATTTTGTTAAGAGTAATGTAAACTATTATTGCTTAGAGGCCTGAAGAAGAGTATGCATTTTTGCTGTTTGAAGGAATCACCTGTGATTCACAAATGATTGTCCTTATGTGAGCAAAAATGTTAGATTTTACTAGGTAAGCAGAAAAATAAATCTAAAATGCAGCGCTGTTTACTCTTTTCAAAACCGTTTTCATCTTAAGCACATTGTACATTTCTATAGAACCTGCATTTACTCTCACATGCTAAGGGTGGTGCTTGCGTTTGGTGAATTACTGTTGACTGTTTCCACGGAAATTCTTTCAGTGGACCAACATTGTGGCATGGCAGCAAATGCCAACATTTTGGGGAATAGCAGCAAATCTACAAGAGACCCTGGTTGGTTTTTTGTTTGTTTGTTTTTGTTTGTTTTTCCTTCTGAATCAGCAGGGATGGAAGGAGAGTAGGGAAGTTAAGAATTACTCCTTCCGGTAGTAGCTCTGAAGTGTCACATTCAATATCAATTTTTTTAACATGATTCTAGTTAAATGTAGATGAGAGAAAAATGAGGAAGTGTTCACTTTTTTTAATACACTGATTTAGAAATTTGATGTCTAATATCAGAAGTTCTCAAGTATTAATAGCATTCTTTATTTTTGCCTTTCTGTTGACAGTGTTGAAGCAGGGTGAATAACTAGGGCATCTTTTTCTTTCCTAGTAAGCTGTTTTACGATGTTTTCTTGGAGTTTCTGCATAAGTTCAAGAAAACATTCTGCATGTTGTATCTAAGTCCAATGTACTTACTTATCCATCTCATTAAAAGCAAACACAGACTGCGTTTTGTGGCTCTGTGATCCCTAAATACAGAAGCAATTTTCTTCTTAACTGACTTTGACATTGTAGCTATGATGTTCTTATTTTGATTTTGGCAAATCCTTTGGGTCTAATTCTGTGAGCCTACCTATAGCACTGGATTAAAATGTCTGCATCATTTCTTTAGTTATCCAGTTAACTTTAAAACTGTTGTACAAGTGTAAACCAGCCCATGACAGTTTTTTGTACATGTTAAAGAACGTTCTTGTTCAGTTTTCATGATTCTTGTGCAAGGAAGACTGATCCAGATGTTCTCTGCTGTCCTGGACCATGTTAATTACACTCACGATGTACTTTGGTTCCACATCACAATGATTTGTCCCCAATGACCCTTTTATCCTTTCTAGGCACATTTTTGTTGTTGTTGTTGTTGTTGCGGTTTCCCTTTGCATTGTATTGCTTTGACAACTGTAATTTGAATCAGATCTGAAAGAGGTCCAGAATAAAATATATTTTGATATTATGTTGGCTGTGTACATATATGAAACCTTTGATATCTATGTAGTTTGTATAGATTATTTACTAGTCAAGTAAAGAGAGAGGGATGCTATTTCTTGTTTACAATTTCTTGTTTACATTTTAATTGCATTTACTCCTCCAATGTTTATTGTAGAATAAACTTTTTTTCCTCTGAGTTAGCCTTCATGACATAACAACATGTCTGTTCTCTACCACATTGGTGTTGAATCAGTTACAACTGCCATCAGAACCCAAACCCACTGTTTTCCCTAAGTGTGTTGTTTTCTAAGATAGATACTTTAAAGTAAGCCCATAGATAAAATTACAAATTTTACTATTTTATTACTTCTCACAGATGAGATTTTTTAAATGAAGGGATTATTTACTATTTTTATTAATAATAGAGCATTTAATCAGCTAAGAAGTAACAATCGCTTTGGGATTATTTTGGAAAATAATGCTGTATTTAAAGGACATCATTTCACATAAACTAAAAGAGACCTCAGATTCATTTGCTTAGTGTGCAAGTTAAGCACAAAACCGTGTGTATATATGTTGCTGAAGATTTTAGGGCAGGATTTTCAACTTCTTAGTGACATTTTTTTCTTCATATAAATCAATTCTAATTTAATAATTTTCTTCCTTAGCTAGTTGCTTATGTTGCTAACAAACCTTATATCTTTGAAGAACGATACTAGTCACCTTGCGGTTTTAATTAATCCCAGCTCTTGAGAATTACTTAGAGACTTTTTAAAAGAATCATTGAACACTTTTTTTTTTTTTTTTATTTAAGAAACTTTTATTCTTCAGGTCTTCTGCCTTTCCCTTTCATTTCCTTAAGCAGAAACTAACACAGGCAAAGACTTGTCATGTTTTATTAAATGATAAGTTTTTACAGTTGCTAAAGCTGCCAGTCTTTCATTTTCAAAGGGTTAACTTTTATTGCATGGCAAAGATTAATAATATTCTGCATTTTACACTTTCAGAAAGTGTTGGACTACTAAGGATTATAATGCATCTAAATTTAAGATAAAACCAAATCAGTTTCAGTAGTCATAGAAGGGGTTATTTTTAATTTCATAGTTGTTACACTTTGAAATAGATCAAATTTCTCACCTATTATACATAGTAGCAGATGAAAGTTTACTGTTTACCCAATATATTCATTTGCAAAATGCAGTGGAGGAAAAGACACTATGGACAGTAGATTTATGGTGCTTTTCTCTGCTGTACCAAAGCTCTCTGTCAACAATGAAATGTTAACCCTATGCTACTTTTTCTGCATGTTTCTTCTTAAATGTCATATCTCAATGCTTATTTGTCCTAACTTGTAATATTTTTGTATTAAATTTTTTAGGAGTTCCTTGTAATTTATTTATAATTTAAAATATATTAAACACAAAGTGTTTAGTAAAGTACAGAAGACAATTATTAATGTTTCTTGGTTTTTGGGTTTGTATGATCGCTTATGCAAACAATTCACACTTTAAGAACTAGGACCAGTGGGATGGAATCTACGCAGAAAAAGATAATAACAATTCTTTTCTTTTTTTTAAAGTTTGTACTAATCCAGTGTCAGAATGGGCTGCTTTAAGAGATGCTGCACTACCAGAAATATCAAAAACAGAGTTTGGAGGGCCACTGGAGTGTTCACTTCAGCACATATATACTAAAATTGGAGGGCCACTGGGCCAGACTACTGTAGAGAAATTCAAGGACTGAGGGAATACCTCAAGTAGTCAAACTCTTGCTTTAAAAATCCAGTCACACTGAATTTATTTATTTATTTATTTATTTTAAAGATTTTATTTATTTATTTGACAGGGAGAAATCACAAGTAGATGGAGAGGCAGGCAGAGAGAGAGAGAGGAGGAAGCAGGCTCCCTGCCGAGCAGAGAGCCCGATGCGGGCCTCGATCCCAGGACCCTGAGATCATGACCTGAGCCGAAGGCAGCGGCTTAACCCACTGAGCCACCCAGGCGCCTCAGTCACACTGAATTTAGTCTGAGACATTAAAAACATCAGGTGTCAGAATCTCATACATTCAAATGAAAGGATTTAGAAAAATCTACACATTGTCAGGTCCTTTTCCACATAAGCTCTTTTTGACTCAATTAATCTGGTCAAGTAGTGTATACAAATTATCTGATTTTCCAGCGTGGGTACCTGAGGAGAGTATACCTCAGTAGAGGATGAGGAATAGCACAGTTAGCACACATACCATCATAAAAGCCTAGAGTCATCAAATAATTCAAATGAATTTTAATAGCACATAAAATTGTAGCTATGTAGTATGTTTTAAAAATATTTCAATTTAAGTGGTTGAAATAATTTAATGTATGGAAATAAACTGAAGTATGAAGTTGTGCAAATATGGTGTTGAAGGAAATAATGTCTTAGTGATAAATCCAGAATAAATTAGAGGTAAGTAAACTTTTTACAGCATTATTAACCAGGAGTCTATTAAAACTCTTTTTAAAATAAAATGCTTGGCCCTGCCCTGAACCTACTGGCTAATATGGTAACAGGGATGTGTGCATTTTTTGTGCTTATTTGTGTGCCAGAGATGATGGGGGAGAGGGGGAGGCTAGGGAAGAAAAGAGTTGGGTAATTGGCATATTGTATATTTATTATAAAACACATGCTTGTAAGGACATTGAAAAATAATAAATTCTCATTTCTATGCTCCCAGCCGGTTCCTCAGTGGAAACCACTTATATTGTGTCCTTGCAAACATTTTTAATACTCAAAAAAAAAAAAAAAATTAAGTGAAATTGTATTTTTTTGCTGATTTCAAAAACTTTTTCACTGAAATCGTCGGAGACTTTTGTCGTGTAGGTCCTGCCCTATGCTGCAGAAGTAGGGTATACCACAGAGGTTCTATGAGCATGAATTCCGCCGGACGGCCTTGGCTGAATCCCAACTCCACTGTGCAGCTGTTTGACCTAAGGAGCTATTTTACTCCTCTTCCCTTCTGTGAAATGTGATAAATTGGTTATAAAGATGAATTTACCACACCCAAGCCCTTAGAGAATCGAGCCTGGTTGTAGCAAGTGCACTATGGGATGCCATTATTTTGATTTTTAATGGTTGCATTATATTATACAGCATAATTTAGGCCCCTATAATGTAGATTTACTTCTTCACTGTTACCTATTATAAACAGCAGTGCATTAAACCAATATTATCTATCTGTAAGATTCAACAGTTGATTCTGATGGACACACACTGGTTACTAGGCACTTACACAGACTCTAAAACTTACCATCCACCCATTTTCTGCATTCACCGAGTCTTTTTCAAAAGGAATCGCTAGGAAACAAGGGGGATTTCTTGGGAAAGGTCCTTAAGTCGTTTGTCTATTTACTCAGTGTGCCTACAGGAGCTCAAGAGAATAATGGAGACCCATAAACAACATTCACGTGACTGGAGTTAGCAGAAAACTAATCTTTTAAACCCATCTCACTAGTTATTGACTACTAGAGGTATGACCAAGATTTTGTTAAAAATGGAACATTTTTGCCATAGAGCAAAATACATAAAATAAATCCAATTATAGAGTTCATGGATCTATCAGTATTTAATGGCATCTACCAGTGTATATTAATAGTTGTGAGCCAAATTCCTAGTCCGTGTGCCAGAATAGCAGACATTTATTTGTTTCTAGGACTTTGTAAAATGCCATTTTTATACATTTTACCCTCTTGAGTCTTCAGCATATCTATATATTTGTTGAATATCTAGAGTATGTCCCAGGAAGTGTGTTGACCACTGGATATACAACAGTGAGCAAGAGAAAAATGGGTTCTGCTCTTGTGAAGTATTAGGGAATTAGTTTGAAGAAGCATCTGAACTTGCTGCTATTCAAGGTCGTGTGTGTGGTTTTTGGTTTTTGGGTTTTTTTGTTGTTGTTGTTTGTTTTGGTTTGGTTTTTTAAAGATTTTATTTGACAGATTTCAAGCAGAGGGAAAAGCAGGCTTCCCACTGAGCAGGGAGCCTGATGTGGGACTGGACCCCAGAACCCTGGGATCATGACCCCAGTCGAAGGCAGATGCCCAACCAACTGAGCCATCCAGGCACCCCTCAAGGTAGTGTGTTTTTAGTGGCAAGGAGTACCTCATAGTTCGGACTATTGCCCCCTACACTAAAAGAGCTTAGCTGGCTATTGTCCTGGGACACCCAGTATGGCCCTCCCTGTGATCCACTTTGCACCTATAATTACTTGTTATAGGTCACTCATGTAATGATTGCAATTATAATTTTAAATAGTCTGTATTTTCACCTCCACTTATTACTTTAAACATTGTCTATCCTTACCATGAAAGGCAGAGAAATGAAACACTTGATCCCTCCTCACTGCAAGAAGTTTGTTAACGATTTTCCCTTTTTAATGATAGACGTTACTTCTGTTAATCATAGGAACTCAAATGGAAACTCGTGTCAGTCACTGTGTGTGTCTCTCAAACCTCATCTCTGCTAGGTTTTCAAAGGTGTTTACACAAGAAACTATGTGAAGCAAAGCACCTCTTCATTAATAGCTGCAGGAGCTACACCTACCAACCAGTTAGGTGTCAAAGAGAAGCTGGTTTGGAGTTTGTGGTGTAGGGCTTTGCTACTCAAAATGGCCCCACAATGACTTGGAAGTCATTTCAAGTTCCACACAAGGTCCTAATGAATCAGAAGCTGTAATTTAACAGGATCCCCCCCCCCCCAGGTAAACTGTACACACGAAGTTTGAGAAAAAGTACTTTAGGGTACTTTAGGATCTAAGATTTTGTACCACTTCTCCCCGACATCTCTCCTGAATTCTTTGAACAAAGTATCTTGAGATCCCGTAACATACTTGCTGGTTGTAGTAGGGTTAGAGGAAAGGAGGAAGAGGTCCCCAGGAGAGACCAAGACACAGCTTACTGATTAAAGCAATAGTAATAAAATGCTACATTATTAAAGGGTTCTCATAAAACAGTAATCCTGCCAATCTTGATGTCACAGTATCTCGGGCTCTGACAATCAACTGGGTGAGCATGGCAAAGGTACCCGCTCTCTGTGCCCTTCTATTGAAGTTGGAATAACAATTACCTGCCCCAGGTTATAAGAAATAAGATGATGCATAGTTTTTAACACGGTGCCTAGCAGATAGTAAGGCATGAGGTAAAATACAACCATTTTTGTTTCCTGGTGGTGATGCAGCTGGAGGACACTGGGATGATGGAACGAGTGGAAGTCCCCATCCCCAACCTCATGCTGAGATTTTCACTTTCTGTTGTCTTCTATAACCACAGCCATTTATGCTCAGTTTCATTCTGCAGTAAGTTCAGTTCTTAGTTTGAGACCGGGGTTCTTCACTACTGAGTACATCTGGACCTGTCCTTTAGTTGGATGGACTTCATCCACACCTATGGCTAGCAAGTTCTCTCTTGAAGCCTTGGGTGTTTGAGACTTGTCTTACACACACACAATGAATACTGGATACATTGTTCTTGTACCACATTCTCTCCTATCTCTATTGATCAGCCTTAAAGTGTAAGTCCAGATCTCCCAGCAGGAGAACAAGTGGTAGTCCACCCAAGGTGTACTAAATCAGAACGCATATGGAGTGAGGGTCCACAGTGCTCTCCAGAAGCTTCTAATTTCCACTAAAACTACAGAACCACTGTGGTGGTGCCCCACCATTTTCCAGCAGTCACCACTACCGTACTGAAGCCCAAGGCCATCATGGATTTGCCTCCTTAGAGGTAATGTTTTTACACCTGGATTTCCAAGGATTCTTTGCCCTTGAAATTCAGTAACTTGTTGTGATATGCCTGGGTATTAGTCACTTCCAACTCTGCCCTAGAACATGGGCAGAACATGGCAAACCCTAGTAAGCACAGTAGGCACACATTCACATTTTCCCTGACTTTAAAAAAAGCTTACTATAATTTTGAATATGTCTCTTACTCATATTTTGTGGAGCCTTGCTCAGCTGCAGTCGGTAACCATGACTCCCCAGCGGCACCAGTTGAGCCATCGTGTGACTCTTCTCCACTATTCTCAGTAGGCCCAGGGAAGGTAGATGTCTTAGGAGATGACCAGACGGATAGCACCAAGGAGCACTTAAGGGTGCACGTTTAGCTAGGGGATCAGCACTCCTGAGGACTTACAGAACATGGGGCCCTGTAGTCAGGACAGTCCTGGGACGGGTGTGGGTGACGCTTATAAGGAAGTCTTGGTTTCCCGTATCTGGAAGGTTTCCATGTTTCTGGAAGGAACCATTGTGGCCCACCTTAAAGACAAGGATAGCTGGAGTGAGTCTGTCTGCCTGGCACAGAGGCTTCCAGGGAGAGAGTTAGCAGCTCTGCTGCAATGAGAGGACCTGCCAAACAGGTCTTAGCGTTACAGTTACTCCGAGTTGTTGGTGAGAATGTGTGGCAGTGCCCAGGGGAGGTGGGCTGTGGAATCCTGGCTAAAGTCTGGCACACAGCCATGTTCTGATTAGCACTTGTGACTTTAAGGGGCTGAGGAGGCTCTGTCTCCTGTATTCAGTCACTTGAATTCAATCATTCAAGTCTGGCCACGCTTGAAACAAAGGCAGGTACCTCCTGTAAACCTTCGTCTCCCCTTGACTCACATAACTGCCTCTTCCTGGAATCCCTTCTCTCCTTCCTCGTTTGTCTAATTATCATTTTTGATTCCACCAAGCCAAGGACTTCCGGGAAGACATGCCTCTCACCTGCTCAGTGCTCACTTCCTTCTGCCCCTGCCTCCACTCCCAGGGGCTCAGCTGTCCCTTCCTCTTTCTCAGTGTTCTCTCCACAGCTCTGGTTAGACACTTGCTTCCTGTGCTGCTGCTTATGTTGGGTTCCTGAAAGTCAAATCTAGCTACTAGACTTCTTTCTGCATATCCAGAGCCTAGAACAGTGCCTGGAAAATAGTAGCTTTTTGGTTCGAGGCATTGACAAGAGTGGGAAGTCCCTCCGGGTGAGTACATTGTGAAACAAGAGAAGGCAACATACCAGAGTGAGAAAAACGCCACATTCTTCTGTGGATTGGTGACCTTGACCAAGTTACTTCACATCTGAACACCAATTTTGTTATCTGTAAGCAACATCCATATAAGATACCTTGCTTTCAAGATGGTTCTAAGGATTAGCAGTCCTATAAATCCTATAGCACAGTGACTGGTCTAAGTTAGGCTTTTGTACCTGGCATGATTATTACTATCACTATTTTTTCTGTTACAAACATGCCACACTCCCCCCCCCCCAAAAAAAAATTGTCTGAAGGATAATTTGTTGAAAATAGTCAGTTGTAATTAGATTTACAAAGCACTACTATTACAGACATGTACGTGGAAGTGGTTTATTGAACAAACTTATTCACAATTATATTTTGTTAGAATGGAATATATTAAAATATGTCATTGTTTTTTGCGTGAAAGCCAGTTGGATGATAATGGTGACGTGCGTGTCTGTGTGATCAGCTCCCTGTGTTACTTTATCAGCATTTGTTTATGTCTTGTCCTTAGTCTCTTCTACATTTTCTTTCTTTCTTTCTTTCTTTTTTTTTTTTTTGCATTGTCAAGAATTGGAAAATGCACTTTTAAAAGCAACTCTGTGCCAAACATCCATTTTGTGATCTATTATTTATAGAGAAACCTCAGAAAACGCATCAATATTAAGAACCGAGTTTCTAAAGACATTGCATTTCACATTTCACTTTCTTTTGGCTTCCATTTCAATTATCTCACTAGACTTCAATTTTGAAACATTAATCAAGGTCAAAAGAGCACTCTGCTTTTCAGTGTTTGGTCACATTTGTCTTTCATACACAGGCCTTTTGTTCTGTGTAATTTTGTTTCCCCTTGTGGTAGTAATACATGCTCATTTTAGAAAATGTTAAAGTACAAAATGCTGGGGGTGGGGGAAGTGGTGTAAATAAAGAGAATACCAGAGGTGTAAACTTTATCTAGCTTGGAGCAGGATTCCTAAGTACTGCTAAGTGTCATTCTTTAAGCCGCTTCATTGAGGAACAGGGAGGACGTCCTGAAACCAACATGGAGCATGGAGCATGAACAGGAAAGAGAACATGTTGTATCAAGTCCCTAAGATTGTGGAGTTTTTAGGGTAGCATACTCACTTTTTTCCCCTTCCTCTGACTCACCTGGGCATTTTCTCTTAGAGCAGTCTCTGTTAATTACACAGTATTTTAGTCACTTTGTTATGCATTTGGAAGCCTAAATCAGTAAGTTCTGTTTCAAAGGGGATTATACAGTACTTGTTTTTGCATGATTTGATTTGATTTTGGTTAATATATTAAAACATCTTTTCATGTCATTCTTGTTTAAAAACAGCTTTTTTGAGCTCTACTTGACAAAGTATGTATTTAAATTAGACAAGCATATGTGTTCTGACCTATGTACACACCTGTGAAACAATTACCCTTACAAAATGAACCTACCTGTCACTCTCTTGCCTCTCAGAAGTCCCTTGCTCTTAGCCCTCCCTGTCCTGCCCCTACCACTCTTAGACAATCACTGAATTGTTTTCTGTCACTGGTCATTGGGTTACATTTTCTAGTATTTTATAAAAAATGGAGTCATTAGGTATTCTTCTTAGGGGTGGGGATAGCCTAGCTTCTTTCACTCAGCATTATTTTATATCCAAATTTCATTCTTTTTTATTGCTAAGTAGTATTCTATTGTAGGGATATACCATACATTATTTAACCAATAATTTCCTGAATGTCTGGGTTGTTTCCACATTTTGACCATGACTGATAATGTTGCTATGAAGATTCATGTAGAAGACTTCTTTGTGTATAAGGCTGATTCTTTCATTTCCCTTTGGTAAATGCCTAGGAATGCAATGGATGACACATACTGTTATGTGTATGTTTATTTTCCTAAGAAACTGCCAAACGTTTTAAAATCGGGTATATTATTTACTGTTTAAACATTTCAACCAGCAAGGTGTGAGAGTTCTAGTTATTCCACGTCTTTACCCACTTGATATGGTCAGTCTTTTAAAAAAAAAAAAATGGTCTTTTGGATAATTTTAAATTTACAGAAGAGTTACGAAGATAGTACAATAAGTCAGCTTCCCCTGGGAGTAGTACACTTGCTGCACTTATCAAAACTAAGAAATTAACATTGGCATCATACTTAAACAAAACTGGAATTTATTCAGATTTCAACAGCTTTTCCACCAATATCCTTTTTTGGTTCCAGGATCCAGCCCAGCACACCACACACAACAGTCTCCTCCAATCTGTGACCCTGTGTCAGTCTCCCTGTTCCCTGTTCCCTGTCCTTGCCATTTATGAAGAACTCTAGGCAAGTCCTACATAGGGTGCCTCTCAAACTGGGTTTATTTGGTGTTTTCTCATGACCAGAGTAGCATTATTTATTTGGGGAGAGAATACAGCAAAATTTAAATCTCATCATCACATCATTGCAAGGGATACACCATATCAACATGATCTATGGTGATACGAATTTCGATAATTTGGTAAAGATAATGTCTGCCCATTTTCTCCATTATAAGGTTGGTTACTACTTTTCATTCTCATATTCTATTCATTAGAAATGAATTACTACTAATTCCAGTTCATGCTCAAGGAGGAGAGAAATTAAGCCCACATCTTGGAGGAAAGAGTATCAAATAATCTATGGACATAAGCTGAAACCACTACAGTATCTAGTACCTATTTGGAAGGATGTTTTGAGGCTGTGCAAGTATCCTGCTTCTCTAAGTGTTGCTACCTCTTTTTCACACTCATTGGTAGATCTTGCCTGCATCCATTACTTACTGTAGTGTTTTAGCAGTGATTTTTCTATTTTTCTCATCCCCCTTACATTTTTTTATTTGGAATTCTGCAAGGAAGCTTTGTCCCTTCTCTCATACTCTGTTGTTTGTTTTGTTTAATAACTTATTTGTATTAGTGCAAAATGTGGTAATCCCTTAAGACCACCCTCACTTTTGATATCAGCTGCAAGCTTGGGGGTCCTCAAGATAAACTTCAGGCTCAATAAGTCACTAAAGGGGCTCCAGAGTTCAGCAAAGCCATTATACTCACAGTTGGTTTTTTTAAATTTATTTTTAAAAGATTTTATTTGAGAGAAGGAGCCAGAGTGGAGTGGGACAGAGGGGGAGGGGAAGGGACAAGCAGACTCTGCACTGAGTGTGGAGCTGTTCCTGGACTCTATCCCAGGACCCTGGATCATGACCTGAGCTGAAATCAAAAGCGGGCCACCCAGATGCCCCCTCATGGTTGTTTACAAGAGCAAATTAAAATCAGTCAAGGAGAAGAGGAACATAGGACAGGGGCCAGGAGACACCAAGTGGAGAATTTCCAGTTATACTCTCCCAGTGGAGTCATGCCAACAGCATTTTCTTCTCCCAACAATGACGTGTGGCAACACTGACAGAGTATTGCCAACTAGGGAAATTTGCCCAAACTTTGGTGTCCAGTTTTCACAGCGTTGGGTCACATATACAGAGTTGATTACCCATGTCTTTGACTGCAGTTTCCAGCCCCTCCGAAGACTGCGCCAATGCTGTCTGGCTCAAAGCCACCCCAACCCCCCCACACCTGTCCCATCACTTTGTTAGCATAGATTATCTAGCATGGCCCAAGGCTTCCCGGTAAACAAAGACGTTTTTATCAGTCAGGACCCCAAAGGGCTTAGAAGTTATCTTCCAGAAGTTGGTGGCAAAGACCAAAGCTCTCCTCAGGCAAGATTAATCCTTTACTGAGAAATTGTTATCAAATTGTAGATATTTATTCTGTTCTTTAGGTTAGAATCCAATGCTATCATTATTTTGTTGCTCACATACTCCTTACTTGGCCATTGAGGTGTCTTTTATCTCTGCTTCTGTGCCCTTTCAACACGCCTTCTCCTAAAAAAGCACTTTGCCACTTTTTGACACTTCAAGATACTTCAAGTATATCTAGTATTTTCCCTGACCCAGCTATAGAGAAGCTGTTTCTTCAAAGAGCTGTGTTTCCTTTTGGAGAAAATGGCATTTAGAAAACAAGACCTGGGCTTTAGGTGTGTTCATTGCTACTAGGTCCCTTTACTGGCTAGAGTTTGCATACAAATGTATGTATGTGTATTAACCCACGTATGCTTATATCTTTATCTTTCTTTATATATATTAAAATAAACATGAGTTCACACTGATATCTCTGACTCTAATCCAGCCCACTTTGGCTCATTCTAGCCTTCCCCCCTTGTCTACATGTTACTTCTCTCTTGTAATGTAGCTCTGGTTATCTAGAATTTATTTACTTACTTGTTCCATCTTAGTATACATGTAAAGTAATTGCACAATTACCAACCTGTGTCCCTATATAAAACAAAATGTATTGACTATAAAACAGTGGCTTTTTGTACAGTTCCTTACCCTTACAGAATCTAGTCAGAGCAGTGTTTCCCAGCATTATGTACAGCTTTCCCTCCAAGAGGATGCCCTGGAAGACCCTGAACTCACCTCCAGGGACACACCAAATTTACACCTATTGACTTTATACCTGTTTTATACCTATTTATACCTATTTATAGAGAAGCTCCTCCTGAAGAAGGGCAGAGGACTGACTGAAGAGCTCCTACACCACAGAAGATGGAGAGAAGGGCAGGTGCGGTGCAGGCGATGGGCATCAGGAGGGGAACCCCACTACCCAGCCTGGGAACTGCCATGGGGGCCAGGACTAAGGGCTCTAGGGTACAGAAGAAAAGCCTCAGTTTAGGGGCAACTAGAATATAAAGGAACCAGTGCTGCAACCCAGCCAGGCTGTGAAGAGAGGGTAGCCACTGGGGCTCTATCTGGGCTGGAGGGCTGGGGTGAGCAGGGTTTCTGTTCCCTTTGCCATAACAATGACAACCAACCATTGGGAGCACGGCCCAGCGGGGGAGGTGGGAGGGGGGGGCGCTCTGCTGCTTCTCAGGATCCGGAGCTGCCCCCAAACCCCCCTCCCAACCTTCCACCTAACCCAGGTCATGGGACAAACTTATAGTGAAAAGAGCAGCTGGAATATAAAAGACCCAGCTCTAGAAGTCCACCAAATCACGGGAGAGTTGCTGGAACCCGCTTCCAGTGGGAGGGGCCAGTGAGAGCCACGGTTTCTGTTCCACAGTTACTTGGGTAAGTTCCTTCCCCACCGCCTCCCCGGGCCACCCCCAACTCCTTCGGTGATGTTATGTCACTCATCTGTAATATAATGGATTTAATGTCAGCCTGTATTTCATCCTGACACCCTAGTTGAATTATTTTTTAATTTGCATGCAATAAAACTCACTCTTTGTAGTGTAAAATATATGCATTTCACAAATGCCGAGTCATTTGTATATCAGGCATCAAATGCCACAAAGAAACTGTTCCATTACCCTCAAAATTCCCAGGTACAGCTGCTTTGTACTCAAATCCTCCCCCTCCTTCCACACTCACTCACTGATCCGTTTTCTATTCCTATAGTTTTGCCTTTTCTGGGATGTCATCTAAGGGAAATAATAGATGTAGCCTTTGAAGTCCGCCTTCTTTCAGCTTTTTAAAAGCAGTTATGATTCATCCATTTTGTTAGGTCAATCAGTAGTTTCTTCCTTTTTATTTCCAATTACTATTTCATTGTGTAGATGTACCATAGCTTTTTATCTATCTTGACTGTTGAAAAGCATTTTGGTTGTTTTCAGTTTTTGGCGATTACATATAAAGCTACTATAAACACTTCTGTACAGGTTTTTATCTGAACAGAAAGTTTCAGTTCATTTGAGTAAAAGAATAGGAGTGGGAAGAAGACTTGTTTTGCAAAGCAGTTGTGTCATTTTTTTTGTTATCACCACAAGTGGAATGAGAGTTCCTGTTCCACACCCATCTGTAATTGTCAGCTTTTTAAAAAAGATGTATTTATTTATGAGAGAGAGAGAGAGCACATGGTAGGGAGGGGCAAAGGGAGAGAGAGAGTCTCAAGCAGACTCTGTGTTTAGCATGAAGCCAGATCTCATGACTCTGAGAACATGACCTGAGCCAAAACCAAGGGTCAGACACAACTGACTGAGCCCCCCCAAGGGCCCCAACTGTCAGGCTTTTTAAACACCATTCTAATAACTGAGTGGTGGTGTCTCAGTGGTTGTACTTTGCATTCCCCTAATGACCAACGAAGCTGAGTGTCTTTTCATGTGCTTGTTTGCCAGCCATATGTCTTCCATGGCAGGGTCTGTTCAAAACTTTTGCTCATTTTTCAACTAAGATGCTTGTTTCCTTTTTAATTGAGTTTTGGTAGTTTTTCATGTTGTGGATAGGAGTCTTTTGTTAGATACTTTTAAAATTTGAACAGTGTCTTCCTAAAGCAGAAGTTTTTAGTTTTGATAAAGTCCAATGTATCATTTTTTTAAGCAATATGCATATGTCATATGCAGGAAATCCACTTTAAATATACACATATAGGTGTAAAGTAAATGCGTATTAACATTGGAAATATGGAACCATTTCATGAACCTGAACATGGAAACATCTGTTTCTTTCTTTCTTAAAAAATTATTTTTATTAACATATAATGTATTATTTGCTTTAGGGGTGCAGGTCTGTAAATCATCAGACTTACACAATTCACAGTACTCACCATAGCACATACCTTTCCCAATTGCCACAACCCAACCACCCCTATCATTTCCCCCCACCCCTCAACAATCCTCAGTTTATTTCCTGAGATTAAGAGTCTCTTATGGTTTGTTTCCCTCCGTGGTTGCATCTTGTTCCATATTTTACCCTTCCTACTCCTCACAGCCCCTGCCTTCCCTCGCAAATTCTTCATATCAGGGAGATCATATGATAATTGTCTTTCTCTGACTGATATTTCGCTTAGCATAATACCCTGTAGTTCATCCATGTCATTACAAATGGCACAATTTCACTTTTATTTGGGTGGCTGCATAGTATTCCACTGTATATGTATATACCCCACATCTTCCTTATCCATTTATCTGTTGATGGGCATCTAGGTTCTTTCCATAGTTTGGCTATTGGAACATTGCTGCTATAGACATTCAGGTGCACGTGCCCCTTCAGATCACTACATTTGTATCTAGGATAAATACCCAGTAGTGTGGTTGCTGGGTTGTAAGGTAGCTCTATTTTCAACTTTTTGAAGAAATTCCATACTGTTTTCCAGAGTGGCTGCATGAGATTATATACCCACCAACAGTGTAGGAGGGTTCCCCTTTCTCTGCATCCTCACCAACATCTGTCATTTCCTTGTTAATTTTAGCCGTTCTGACTGGTGTGAGGCAGTATCTCACTGTGGTTTTGATTTGTATTTGTATTTGATTTGTATTTCCCTGATGCTGAGTGATGTGAAGCAATAAAAGCAAAAGCTTTTTATCTTGAAGAAGTCCTAATGGTTTATTTTTGCCCTTGCTTCCTTTGCCTTTGGCGATGTTCCTAGGAAGAAGTTGCTGTGGCTGAGGTTGAAGAGGTTGCTGCCTGTGTTCTCCTCAAGGATTTTGATGGCTTCCTTTCTTACATCGAGGTTCTTCATCCATTTTGAGTCTATTTTCGTGTGTGGTGTAAGGAAATTGTCCAGTTTCATTTTTCTGCATGTGGCTGTCCAATTTACCCAATACAATTTGTTGAAGAGACTGTCTTCTTCCATTAAATATTCTTTCCTGCTTTGTTGAAGATTACCTGACCATAGAGTTGAGGGTCTATTTCTGGGCTCTCTATTCTGTTCCCTTGATCTATGTGTCTGTTTTTGTGCCAGTACCATACTGTTTTGATGACTACAGCTTTGTAATAGAGTTTGAAGTCTGGAATTGTGATGCCACCAACTTTGGCTTTCTTTTTCAACATGCCTCTTGCTATTTGGGATCTTTTTCTGGTTCCATATAAATTTTGGGATTATTTGTTCCATTTCTTTGAAAAAAAATTGATGGTATTTTGATAGGGATTGCATTAAATGTGTAGATTGCTTTAGGTAGCATAGACACTTTCACAATATTTGTTCTTCCAGTCCAGGAGCATGGACCATTTTTTCCATTTCTTTGTGTCTTCCTCAATTTCATGAATATAGTTTTCTGAGTACAGATTTTTTGCCTCTTTGATTAGGTTTATTCCTGGTATCTTATGGTTTTGGGTGCAATTGTAAATGGGATCGACTCCTTAATTTCCCCTTCTTCTGTCTTGCTGTTAGTGTATAGAAATGCAACTGATTTCTGAGCATTGATTTTATATCCTGAAACTTTAGTGAATTCCTGTATGAGTGCTGATAGTTTTGGAGTGGAGTCTTTAGGGTTTGCACATAAAGTATGATATCATCTGCAAAGAGTGAGAGTTTGACTTCTTTGTCCATTCGGATGCCTTTTATTTCTTTTTGTTGTCTGATTGCTGAGGCTAGGACTTCTAGTACTATGTCAAATAGCAGTGGTGATAGTGGACATCCCAGCCATGTTACTGATCTTAGGGGAAAAGCTCTCAGGTTTTCCCCATTGAGAATGATATTCTGTGTGGGTTTTTCATAGATGACTTTGATGATATTGAGGTATATAACCTCTATCCCTACACTTTAAAGAGTTTTGATCAAGAAAGGATGCTGTACTTTCTCAAATGCTTTTTCAGCATCTATGGAGAGTATCATATGTTTCTTGTTCTTTCTTTTATTAATGTATTGTATCACACTGATTGATTTGCAGATGTTGAACTATCCTTGCAGCCCAGGATTAAATCCTACTTGGTTATGGTGAATAATCCTTTTAATGTTCTGTTGGATCCTATTGACTTGTATTTTTGGTGAAAATTTTTGCATCTGTGTTCATCAGGGATAATGGTCTATAATTCTACTTTTTGATGGGGTCTTTGTCTGGTTTTGGGATCAAGGTAATGCTGGCCTCATAAAATGAGTTTGGAAATTTTCCTTTCATTTCTATTTTTTGGAACAGTTTCAGGAGAATAGGTATTAATTCTTCTTTAAATGTTTGGTAGAGGGACACCTGGGTGGCTCAGTTGGTTAAGCCTCTGCCTTCAGCTCAGGTCATGATCCCAGCGTCTTGGGATCGAGTCCCACATAGGGCTCCTTGCTTAGCAGGAGCCTGCTTCTCCCTCTTCCTCTGCCTGCCACTCTGTCTGCCTGTGCTCACTCTGACAAATAAATAAATAAAATCTTTAAAAAAAAAAAATGTTTGGTAGAATTCTCCAGGGAAGCCATCTGGCCCTGAGTTCTTATTTGTTGGGAGATTTTTTATGACTGCTTCAATCTCCTTACTGGTTACCGTCTGTTCAGATTTTCTATTTCTTCCTGGTTCAGTTTTAGTAGTTTATATGTCTCTAGGAATGTATCCATTTCTTCCAGATTGTCAAATTTGCTGGCATAGAGTTGATCATAATATGTTCTTATAAATGTTTGCATTTCTTTGGGTGTTGGTTGTGATCTCTCCTCTTTCATTCATGATGTTATTAATTTGGGTCCTTTCCCTTTTCTTTTTGATAAGTCTGGCCAGGGGTTTATCAATTGTATTAATTCTTTCAAAGAACCAGCTCCTAGTTTTGTTGATCTGTTCTACTGTTGGTTTCTATTTCATTGATTTCTGCTCTGATCTTTATGATTTATCTTCTCCTGCTGGGTTGAGGCTTCTTTTGCTGTTCTTTTTCCAGCTCCATTAGGTATAGGGTTAGGCTGTGTACTTGAGACCTTTCTTGTTTCTTGAGAAAGGCTTGTATCACTATATACTTTCCTCTCAGGACCGCCTTTGCTGTGTCCCATAGATTTTGAACAGTTGTGTTTTCATTTTCA
This sequence comes from Mustela nigripes, assembly GCF_022355385.1. NCBI lineage: Eukaryota > Metazoa > Chordata > Mammalia > Carnivora > Mustelidae > Mustela > Mustela nigripes. The sequence goes on from NC_081558.1 coordinate 119,298,896, forward strand.
CTTGTTTCCATGAATTTTTTTCAATTCTTCTTTAATTTCCTGGTTGACTCATTCATTCTTTAGTAGGATGCTCTTTAGCCTCCAAGTATTTGAGTTCTTTCCAACTTTCATCTTGTGATTGAGTTCTAACTTCAGAGCATTGTGGTCTGAAAATATGCAGGGAATGATCCCAATCTTTTGGTACCAGTTGAGACCTGATTTGTGACCCAGGATGTGATCTATTCTGGAGAATGTTCCATGTGCACTAGAGAAGAGTGTGTATTCTCTTGCTTTGGGGTGGAATGTTCTGAATATATCTGTGACTTCCATCTGGTCCAGTGTGTTATTTAGAGCCTATATTTCCTTGTTAATCTTTTGCTTGGATGATCTGTCCATTTTAGTGAGGGGAGTGTTAAAGTTGCCTACTATTATTGTATTATTGTCAATGTGTTTCTTTGATTTTTGTTATTAATTGGTTTATATAATTGGCTGTTCCCATGTTAGGGGCATAGATATTTAAAATTGTTAGATCTTCTTGTTGTAGAGACCCTTGAAGTATGATATAGTGTCCTTCCTCAGCTCTTATTATATTCTTTGGCTTAAAATCTAATTAATCTGATATAAGGATTGCCACCCTAGCTTTCTTTTAATGTCCATTAGCATGGCATATTGTTTTCCATTTCCTTACTTTCAAACTGGAGGTGTCTTTGGGTCTAAAATGAGTTTCTTGTAAACAGCATATTGATGGATCTTGTTTTTAATCCATTCTGATACCCTGTGTCTTTTGATTAGGGCATTTAGCCCATTTACATTTGGGGTAACTATTGAAAGATATGAACGTAGTGCCATTGTATTGCCTATAAGGTGACTGTTACTGTATATTATCTCTGTTCCTCTGTGGTCTATTACTTTTAGGCTCTCTCTTTGCTTAGAGGACCCTTTCAATATTTCCTGTATGGCTGGTTTGGTGTTTACAAATTCTTTTAGTTTTTGTTTATCTTGGAAGATTTTTATCTCTCCTCCTATTTTCAATGACAGCCTAGCTGGATATAATATTCTTGGCTGCATATTTTTCTCATTTAGTGCTCTGAATATATCATGCCAGTCCTTTCTGGCCTGTCAGGTCTCTGTGGATAAGTCTGCTATCAATCTAATATGTCTACCACTGTATGCTATAGACCTCTTGTCCCGAGCTGTTTTCAGGATTTTCTCTTTGTCACTGAGACTTGTAAGTTTTACTATTAGATGATGGGATATAGACCTATTTTTATTGATTTTGAGAGGAGTTCTCTGTGTCTCCTGGATTCTGATGCTTTCTCCCTTTGCCATATTAGGGAAATTCTCTATTATAATTTGCTCCAATATACCTTCTGCCCCCCTCTCTCTTTCTTCTTCTTCTGGGATCCCAGTTATTCTAATATTGTTTTTTCTTAATGGTGTCACTTATCTCTCAAATTCTCCCCTTGTGGTCTAGTAGTTGTTTATCTCTCTTTTACTCAGCTTCTTTATTCTCCATCATTTGGTCTTCTATATCACTAATTCTCTCTTCTGCCTCATTTATCCTAGCAGTAAGAGCCTCCAATTTTTATTGCACCTCACTAGTAGCTTTTTTTATTTTAATTTGGTTAGATTTTAGTTATTTTATTTCTCCAGAAAGGGATTTTATTTCTTCAGAAAGAAATTCTCTAATATCTTCCACAGCTATTTCAAGCCCAGCTAGCACCTTGATAATCATCAGTCTGAACTTTAGTTCTGACATATTACCAATGTCTATATTGATTAGGTCCCTAGCCATCAGTACTGCCTCTTGTTCTTTTTTTTTTTTTTTTTTTTTTGTGGTGCATCTTTCTCTCTTGTCATTTCATCCAGATAAGAATATATGAATGAGAGAGCAAAATACTAGAAGGGTGGCAAAGACCTCAGAGAAATATACACTAACCAAATCAGAAGCGACCCAAGACTTGGGGGAGAAGAAAGTGGAAAAAGAAAATACAAAAATTATATATATGATCTCCACTTGAATAATCCAAGGTAATTTCTATTTTAAGTTCAGTTGCTAAACAACTTTAATGTATATATAATATATATATATGTCTTAGATTGGTGAAAAGAACAAAGCCACCTACTTGACTTTGGGTGTATTCTGGTCTCTTAGAAGAAACTACCTCCCAAAAGTTTAAAGTTTAAAGGGTAAACACAATGAAGGGATGAAATATGACTGTAAAGATGAGAATTTAAAAAGATTCTAAAAAAGGAATTGATAATTTGGTTAGAAAAAGAAAAAAAAAAAGGAGAGAATGTGATCAGGCTGGAGCTAGTTTTAGGGTATATTTTGATCTATTAGAAGAAATTATCCAAAAATTTTAAGGAAAAAAACCTGTATGTATACAAAAAATAAGGGAAAATACAACAAAGGGATAAAATATGAGTATAACAATGAAAATTTAAAAAGAGTTTCTAAAAGTTATTGATAAAATAGTTAAAAAACGTTAAAGGAGGAAAGAGGAAATTAATAAAAATAGAATAAGAAAAAAAGTTTAACTTTGCAAGACTAAAAGATCATGGGGAGAAAGCCATGAATTCCATGTGTTGCTTTCCCCTAGCTCTGTAGTTTTACAGTTCTCGTTGATCAGTGAACTTGGTCTTGGCTGGATGTTCTCGCTGATCTTCTTGGGGAGGGGCCTGTTGCAGTGATTCTCAAATGTCTTTGCTTGAGGCGGAATTGCACTGCCCTTGCCAGGGGCCAGGCTAAGTAATCTTCTTGGGTTTGCTCTTGGTAGCTTTTGTTCCCTGAACACTTTCCATAGAGCTTTGGAAGATGGGTATGAAAATGGTGGTCTCGCAATCTCTGTCCTGGAGGGGCTGAAAGCTTGGGGCCCCATTCCTCAGTGCACCCTCAGAGAAAAGCAGTCAATCTCTCCTGTCTCCCTGGTCTCTGGCCACAGTCCTTGCTCATCCAACCTGTGACCCAGCATTTCTATCTATCTCTGGCACACAGCCGTGTTTGGAGTCTCCAAACCCAGCAGATTTCCTGAAACTCCTGTGCTGTTCCTTCCTAAGGAGGAAGGAGGGGGTCTCCCTGGATCTTCCACTTGTGGGGTCCCTGTTTGAAGAGCAGAGGCCCCAACTGTGCCTTGAATCACAGTTTAAGGTAACCCCGATCTGAGAGCTCACTCCTTGGCTCTATCTCTGTAGATAGAGCTTCCCTGGTCTGATACCTGGGAGCTCTGCCACACTCAGGCACCTTAGTCTTTCTGGGACCCCGTGGGCCCCCTAAGACCACACTGTCCCTGTGAGGGCTCCACCCCCACTTAGCCTCTGGAGCGATGTCCCTCAGTGGAGCAGACTTCTGAAAGTTCTGATTTTGTGCTCTGTTGCTCCACTTCTTGCTGGGAGCTGCCTCCTTGTCCCCATGGATTCGCTTCGGGTTCACTTCTCCACAAGTCCTACCTTCCCAAAAGTGGTTGATTTTCTGTTCCTAGAATTGCTGCTCTTCTCTTCTATCTCCTGTTGAGTTTGTAGGTGTTTGGAATGATTTGATAACTATCTTGCTGAACTCCTGGCACCTAATGCTATTTCAGTCTCCTACTACTCTGCCATCTTGCTTCCTCTCTCAAAATGTAAGTTTTTATTTTACCTTCACTCATTCCTTCTCTGATGCTCTTCCTTTCTTCATGTAGATTTTATTTTCTGACCTAGATCATTTTCCTTCCATCTAAATAATTTCTCTTAACATTAAGTGCAAGGCAGTCTATTGACAACAAAGTCTCTCAATTTTTGTCTGGCAAAGCCTTTATTCCTACTTCACTTTTGAAGGATTATTTCACAGGATACAGAATACTGAGTTGCTGGTTTTTTCTTTCTCAATAGTTTAAATACTTAGCTCCACTCTTTTCTTACTTGCATGGTTTCTGAGAAGTTGTATATAATTTTTTGGTTCATTGATAGATAAAGTGTTTTATTTCCCTCTGACTTATTCCATTTTTTTAAAAGATTTTATTTATTTATTTGACAGATAGAGATTGCAGGTAGGCAGAGAGGCAGGCAGAGAGAGAGGAGGAAGCAGGCTCCCCACTGAGCAGAGAGCCCAATGCGGGACTCGATCCCAGGACCCTGAGATCATGAACTGAGCCGAAGGCAGAGGCTTTAACCCACTGAGCCACCCAGGCGCCCGACTTATTCCATTTTTTTTTTTAAATCTTTGTGATTCTGCTGTTTGAAAATGATAGGCCTTAGTTTATTTGTTTTGTTTTTTTGCTCTTGTTTGAGTTTTTTTGTTTTATTTTTGTTTGTTTATTTCGGCATTTATCCTTCCCAGTATTCTCTGAGCTTCTTGGAGGTTTGTTGTCTGACATCAATTTGGGGGGAATCTTAGTACATATTCTTTCAGATATTTCTTCTGTCCCTTTTATTAAACATATGTTATACTTTTTGTAGTTATCCTTGTATATACTGTTTTGATTTTTTTCAGTCTTTGTTCTCTTCACTTTTTAGTTTTGGTGGTTTCTACTGAGATATTCTCAAGCTCAGAAATTCTTTTCTTAGCTATGTCTACTTTACCAATAGACCCCTCAAAGACATTCCTCATTTCTGTTACAGTTGTTTTGATCTCCAGCATTTATTTTTAGCTCTTTTTTAGAATTTCCATAGTCTCTGCTTACATTGCCCATATATTTTTGCATGCTAACTATTTTATCCATTAGAGCCCTTAGTATATTACTAATAATTCTTGTTTTAAATTCTCAGTCTCATAGTTCCAATAGCCCAGTCATATCTGATGGTGATACTAACACTGTTTAAATGTGGTTTTTTGCCTTTTAGTATGCCTTGTAATGTTTCCTTGCTGGCCAGACATGATGCACTGGGTAAAAGGCACTGCTGTAAATAAGGCTTCAGTAATGTGGTGTAAGTGTGGAGGGAGAAGAAGCACTCTACAGTTTTAGGATTAAGTCTCAATCTTTCAATGAGCCTACGACTTGGAACTGTGAACTTACAAGTGTTTTTTAGTCTTTTCTTGCCCCTTGAGGTAGGAGAGGATGGCTAGGGCTGACTGGAGTTAGGTTTTCCCTTCCCTCAGGTCAGTTCAGTTCTGATAATAATAATAATAGCAGAGTAGGCTCTGGTTAACTAGTTTCTTCTGAGGGCAGGCCTTGTTAAAAAGAACAGGTGGGGCACCTGGGTGGCTCAGTGGGTTAAGCCACTGCCTTCGGCTCAGGTCATGATCTCAGGGTCCTGGTATCGAATCCCACATCGAGCTCTCTGCTCAGCAGGGGGCCTGCTTCCCTTCCTCTCTCTCTGCCTGCCTCTCTGTCTACTTGTGATCTCTCTCTGTCAAATAAGTAAATAAAATCTTTAAAAAAAAAAAAAAAAAGAACAGGTTGCTCCAATGTATTTCAGAATAGTTCTTTTTTCCCCCTGCCTCTTCAAGAAGCCCAAGGGAATTTTTGTCTGATTTTTACTATAGAAACCTAGTTGAGCTCTTGTAGGTAAAACTCATAAAAGTGTGGGAGCTTGCCATGACTGGGTCTCCCTGGAGTTTTTGACTGTCAGACTTATCGTCACTGAGTCTCCAGCAATTGATCAATTACAGTGTGGGTTTTCCTGCCCATGGATCCAGTGGCTGTTTACACTGTTAACATTTCTGCTTATATAAACACGACTCCCTTTATGCACACTGTGTTTCTTAATCTTGGAGACAAAAGTTTGCCCTATATCCTCACCTGTCTTATAGTTCCAAGAAGAGTTGTTTCTTTTTTTTGTTTTCAATCTGTTCTGCTTTTTTCTTGTTAGGGCCAAGCACTAACTTCCAAGTTCCTTACATGTGAGACTAGAAACCAGAAGTTTTAACTTTAATTTACATTGGACCTACTTGAATAATCCAAGGTAATCTCTGTTTTATGGTCAGTTGATAAACAACTTTAATTCTGTCTGCAACCTGTATTCCTCTTTGTCATAGCATACCATATTCACAGGTTCTAAGGATTCAGGTGTGGATATCTTTCATGGTGTCATTATTCTGCCTATCATACCTCTCTCTCTCTCTGTTTTAAAAAAATACATATTTTTTAAAGAGAATAAGATCCTGGGAGTAAGGTTAGAGATCACTCCTCCTACTGCTGCTAAGGAGCTGTTGCTATTGCTGGATATTATTTAGAAAGATTGAGCTGTGCCCACCCTTCCTATCATCCAGCAGGTAGCTAAATTTTTGTTCATTATTTCAGGGAAGGCATATGGCAGGGCAGAAAACAGAAATATTCTCCAAGTTTTTCTGAATTTTGTTACTCAAATATTCAGTCCTTAGGAAAATTTATGGGTTTTGGTCATAGGAAGGGTGTTATAAAGAAACGTGAAGGGGAAAAGATTTTCTCTAAGCCACAGTTAGTGCCAGAGGGCTGGGGAGCACAAGGGGAGAAAGAGAGAGACTAAGAGATTGAGAGACAGAGAGAGAGAGAGAGAAGAATGAAAGGTCAGTGAGTTCTAAGAACAGGATATTCTTGGATATTCTTGCTTCCAGACAATATTACATGGATTTTACAAAATTCAGAGGGGACTAGATCCAAGTTGTGTCTAGGGAGATGAGTCCTGTGCAGCCAAGCAAAAAATTTCTATATTCCAAGAAGAACCCAGAGATAGCAGAGAATCTCCAATTCAAAAGGGGTCATAAAATTGCAAAAAACATGCTAATCTCTTGCACCAATAAAGGATTATCTGAAAAACACATCCTTCCTGTGCTTTGGTATACCAGAAGACACTAAGACTGTAGTATTTCCCGGGGAAGGAGGGTGGTGGGAACATCATAAAGTACTAGGTTATTTTTTCCTCTGACCTTGTGGAATGGGAAGACTGGAGGATGACTCAGAGTCAGAAATTAAGTTTTATTAAAAAACAAACAAACAAAGAAAATTCTGTTTCTTTAACATTTTGTTGAATTGCATTAATTCCTGGTGCTTTGTTGTTAATTTATCTGAAAGTCAATCATTCATGCTGCATTCACAAAGTAAACTGCTTCATGTTCAACAATATTGAGGAAGAGTAAGAATAAGAGTTGTTTTTTATACATATCTCATAGTAATTCCATGACAAATGAAACTTATTTAAAAATCTTCAACTGCAAAGTAAAATAAAAGTCCCAATGTAAGTTATACTTTGTTAATCACTTGGTTTTGATACATTCTGGTAAACAGTAATAGAAAGATTCAGTGAGGTTTTAATCTCAACCTGTTTAAAATATCTCTGTTTAAAAAGTCTCTGTCATAACTTGATAACATTTTTACAAATTCTTTGCTTTCTTTTAAAAGAAATTCTCCAAAATTGCTTTTTGACAGGTAATGACAGCATTTTAGACAAATAGCCTGAAATGATGTTGCTTCATTTCCAATGCTGTGTTCCAAAATGAAATTAGTGTTCTTCAGAGTGAAGATCATTTCTTGAATTTTCAAATTCAGCTGAAAGAAAATAGAAAACCTCTCAGTTAATCTGAACGGAACAATTTGAGAATTCTTGCATGATCACTCAGTACTAAGGAAGGAAGCTGCTGAAGAAGGCGCCCCTGCAGGCAAGTACTTCTAAATGAAGCCCGTGATGCCACTTCATTACAAATAGCAAACTGACTACTATAAGAGGGGCCGTTATAAAACCACAAGCTCCTCCCTCGGAGGGGCCATTCCCCTTCAGTTTCTAGAACCAGCACCTACCATGGAAGTGTTTTGAATGAATGACTGTGTAAACAACTTCCTGCCTGAACAGATGGGACTGATTCATTTCGTGTCACACATATAGAAGAGTACCTGGCATGCAGTTGGTACTCAAAAGACAATTTAGGTTGAACGAAGGAAAGAACAAATAAATAAACGAATGAATAAGTAAATGTGGCAACCCGTGATTGGTCAGGAAGGTCTGGTGTTTGCTGTCTTCACAGGGTAAAGACTGCTGCAGGAACAGCTGTTCCCATCTGCACCAGTGGCCAACTCTTCACCGGGTTACTGGTTTACTGCTCTGTGGTCTCCGAGTGGTGGAGGGAGGAAGGATCATCTGGGGCTCAGTGAGTGGAGTTTTACGCATTTCACCCAACCTCTCAGAAACTGCCCCCTACTTTGTGACATGAGAAGCACAACACAAATTTAGCAGGGTTTCTCTTGAGGATTAACCAACATCATACAAGGTTGTGCCGTACTCTGCAGATGTTTAATATTGTTATTTATTGGGGAAAGGAGATGTTCTGAAATTATGGCAGTGCTTTCCTTTTTAGAAAAAAAAATGTACAAAAGTGTATTGAATCATTTTGTTCTTAAAACTGGTGTTTAATGAATTTGGATCAGTTGATTTATTTACTAGGTTATACTTTCTAGGGTTGTTATGTAAATCCAGCAGAATGGTATGTCCCTGTAAGCCTAAACTGTGCACTTGTCAGTTTCCCTTTCTTACCCTTAGGTATTACTTATTGAAAGTCATTTAGCCAACTTCTTAAAAACTTTAAAAATAATTGGAAAAAATGAATCATGGTTATCATCAAGGTAGGTTAACCTAATTGCTTATGGGACTTCAAACTAGTCTCCATTAGTAGCTTTTCTGTGTATTTACGAAGACAATGAGAACAGTAAATTACAAAATAATGATACTACATTAAGGATGACATTAAAAATACATTTTGCATAAATATTTGAGATTATGAACCTAAATGAAATATAGAGATTATGAGTTTAAAGACCTAAGAAGAGGGGTGCCTGGGTGGCCCAGTCTGTTAAGCATCAGACTCTTGATTTCAGCTCAGGTTGTGATATCGCCGTCTGTGAGATCTGGCCCCTCTGCGGGCAGGGTGCTGAGAGAGAAGTCTGCTTTAGATTCTCTTTTCCTTCCCTTCGCCCCTCCCCCCAGTGTGCATACATGTATGAGTTATGTCTGTGCATGAGCACGTTCTAAGTAAATAGATCTTCTTTTTATTCATTTTTTATTGTGTTATGTTGGTTGGGTAAATAACTCAAAAAACTCAGTAAAGTTAATATTAAAAAATGTGAAGTGTTTTGGTGAGAAAGTTAAGATGACAGATTATGATCTAATGATCAACCTTCATCTAATGATCTTGGCACAAAGATTTGAGAATTAGGAGAGGATACAGAGACAACTTTTAAATGGAACTGCTGGTGTTTTGCTTGTTTCCTTTGTTTTGTTTTTTAATAGATGGAAAGACTGAGGCCAAGAGGGGTTAAGTGAAGGCTATCCAAAGTTTAACAGGTGAAAGTAAATAAATATTTAACAATGTCAATAAATATTGAGGCCATGGTACCAGACAAAATATGAACTCCAGAGGGCAGGGACTAGAACCTAAGGTACATACAGGAATGTTTTGTTACTTCATAAGTTGAACAAGTGAGAAAAGATTCACGTACTAATACGTGGTCCTGGTGAAGATTTCCTCCAATTTATTATTCACTGAAAACAGGGTAGTGTTGTGGAAATCTGGCTCTTGAAGGAATAACTTGAATAACCTCAGGCAAATCTTGTGGTCTTTAAAATTCTGGGTTTTTAAAATTTGTATAGTAGAAATAAATAATATATGTGATCTACCCAGTGCTCACAGGATATATGCAGAATCACTTGGAGAAGAATAACTTAAGTCCAAAATGTAACTTTTCCATTAATAGCCCTCTGACTACAAGGGTGCTCAAGTGTCGGGTCATGCAGCTCATGGCCTTACTCGGATACAGGCTGTGAGGCATCTCGATGTTTGGCCTTGAGAGGAGATAGTGTGGCGGTGGTAGTGGTGGTAACAGCTGTCTGAGGTCCTTCTGCCCAGACCCCGCAGGTACCCTTTGTTGGGCCCCTGCTAGCATTTTCTTTTCTTGGGCTCCCCTCAAAAAACCTGGAGAATGATCATTCATGTATGGTGACATTTCAGTGACAGCAAGGTGGAGGAGATAGTCTCAAGCGAAGGATTATAAGGAAGATCCACTTTAAAAATAGTGATTTTGATACTTCAGCAGCAATAAGCTCAAAATATGTGATGTTCTCCTTTTCACTTTTACTGGAGTGGTTCTCAAGAGGAGGAGCTCTTGGACTGCTCTCCTAGAGGTGCTGGGGGAATGTAGGGCATCGTCAGTACGGCTGGGTGGCACTCTGTGTGTGTGCGTAGCCCTGACATCTTAGAGTGTGCCCGAAAACCTCACACAGGGAGGAGGCGCCCCTCCCGCGGTGTGCAGTGCACCTTTCTTGAAAGAAGAGCACAGTGACAGTCCCGGATCGAAAGCTCAGGACTCTCCATAGCTTTCTGCTCTAGGGAGACACGGTGCTTTGGTACACGGAGCATTTCTGGGATTCCAACTGCTTTTGAAATGTAGGTGGACGTCTTCCTAGCTGGGCAAACTTCAGCAAGCTACTTGATTTCTTTCATGCTCTCTTTTCTCCCATTTATAGTGAGGGGATAAGAACACTGATTTTTCAGGGTTGCCACAAGGGTTCAATGGCACGATGTCTATCTGAAATGCTTGACGCACATAGGAGCAGCTTGATGAATGGAGTGGTCTTCTTTCCATGGGAGACGTGTGCACTTATTCCACACAGATGCCTGCTCTAAAAAAAAGATGGCGACGGGAAGCAACTGTCCAAAAAGCTGCAGAGACACAGTTACACGTCCTCCTGGGTCTCCTCAGTTCCTCTGGGGTCAGCTGACTGAAACCCTTTGTCTGATTTTAGGGCAGTCGGGGCAGGCTCAAGCCCTCATCCCTCGAGACGGTTCACAGGGGTGTGTGTGACAGTCCTCCGAAAAAGCCCCTCACCCTATCCTGTGGGCAGTGCTGTAACATATGTGGAGTTGCTGGGCTTCCCCTTTTTGGGGTGCCAACGTCAACCCAAGAGTAGTGAGGTGAGAGACCAGTGCTAGTAAAGGAAGGTGCCCTCTGTCAGGGAAGGGCTGGGAGGCGGTGGGGTGGGGAGACAAGTAGGAAAGGTATGTGCACAGGTGGGGCTGGGGGCCAATGAGGTCAAGAACCAGGCCATCTTTTACTCACACGTCCTAGTCCCCCAGTGAGTGTGAAGCCCATGTTCTGAAAGATTCCTGAAATCTGGGTCAGCAGATGCTTAACGCAGAAGCAGGGCTCTTCACAGGGCCCAGAAAAATAGCCACATTCCTTCAAATGGCTTTTGGTTGCCTTGGGGATCTGGCCAGAGTCTACCTGTCCAGTGTCACCCTCTTCTCAAATAGACCATGCTTCGTCCACTGTGAAGGGACTTCTGTCCTTTAATCTCAAGGCTTGTTCTTGGTCCTTTGGCCTGTCTCATCTCCCTAGGATGGCATCTCCACTCTCCCTTCTGCTGTCAGTTGTCTTGAAGGGCACACCGTCACCTCATTTTCTCAGGAAAGTCACACTCGTCTCTGGGTGTTCATTCCCTGTGTTCTTATTGTATTGATTAATTACTGAAGCTAAGAATCATTTGGCTATCAATATGTGGTGAATATGATTATTAGTCCCCCAACTAAGGTACAAATAAGACTTAATTTTCTGTGATTCAATTTCTTTTTTAAGATTTTATTTATTTATTTGACAGGCAGAGATCACAAGTAGGCAGAGAGGCAGGCAGAGAGAGAGAGAGGGAAGCAGGCTCCCTGCTGAGCAGAAAGCCCGATGCGAAGCCCCATGCGGGACTCGATCCCAGGACCCTGAGACCATGACCTGAGCCGAAGGCAGCGGCTTAACCGCTGAGCCACCCAGGCACCCTGTGATTCAATTTCATATCAGCCTTTGAGCTCCAAGTCCACCAAGCTAACGGAATAATTTAACCTTGGAACTTTCCAGACCTTTTCTCTAGAACCCATCCCCACCCCAGGGTTAAGCTACAGTTTTGGGATCCAAATCATGAAGCAGGATGGGTGGGGAGGAGGTGGAGGGCCACGTGGTCCTAGTAATTGGTGTTCACAGGTTGTCCTTGAGAAGCTTACTGTCCCTGCCTGTGTAAACCCTTCAGATTCAGCTTCTCCCTGCTGCTCACACTTTCTCCAGGGATGTAGGAATCTTGCCAGGTTGACTTGGTTTGGGTACTGACTCCTTAGCATGGCCACAGAACAGGGCAAGGTGCTTCCATCACCAAAGAACTTCCTGTCTCTTTTCCCCTGAAGCCCATGAGATTCTTCTTTCAATCTGGAGGGGGGAGTCCTAGTCCTCTTTCTTCTGATACTTCTCTAACACAAACTATTGAAGCATGGACTTTATTTTCCACATTTTACTTCTTTAAGCAAACTCTAAATTTTCTAATGGGTTTAAGCCTTTTGAAAAACAAAAGAATCCTTCCCCAAGGCAATGAGTACGTAGCTATTTGAGGGATGAATGAAAAAAAAAAAAATGGAGGTGTGGGGCAAGTCCCTTAAGATCCCAGAACAATATTCCAGCCACAGCTGTACGTCACACTCTGCTGAGCACAGGGACAAAGACCTAAGTAAATATGAGGTTAAAACAGCCCCTATGTTTATCCAAATTCTACAGCTAACTGCACAATCATACAATGACTTTTACTCCAGCATTTATTTCTGAGCTGCTTTTGTCCCTTGTGACATTCTCCAAGATTCTTTAAATGTCCCTACACCAAACTTGCCTATCTGGACAAAGTGCATGTCCAGATCAGAGTATTAAAAAGAATGGAGTGGCAGGAGCCAAACCGAAACACTGTTCTTTCTCTCTGTTACCAAAAGAATATGCATCAATTGATTGACCTTTTCTGCGAAAGACTCTCCCTATTACAAATCAAGAAATGGAAGAATTTCAGCTTGTATTAGGGGAAAGGAGTGTGTTTTTCTGGTACCCCCCCCCCCCATTATTACTTTACTGTTTTCCAGAAACAAACAGCAACAAATACTCCCGGGTATATTTAAGAGCAGATTTCATGTCTTCTTAAGTTCTGCATTTTGTTGTTTTTAATGGTCAGGTTCAATACTGCAGCATATAAAGTTCCTTGGTGTCTTTGTAAGAGGATGCAAGCCTGGCTCACCATCCTTGATTTGCTGTGCGCACATGTGGTCTCGTTCTGGCAGGTGTCTCGGGAAAGCACTTCCCTGGGAGGCATGGGCACCGTGTTTCTGTGCATATTAATGAAACTCGACAACTTTGCTATTCTCACTTGAACACTTTGCTGCCACTTCAGCTGATTATGGCCTTGGATAATTGCCACAGTGAGTCCTGTATTTAGTGGAAACAAAATCTATTGATGATAAACATGTGGTCTATCAAAAGCCAGAAAGATGGCTCTGAATTCGGATTGTGCAGTAAAAACAAGTACGTAAAGTCATTAGATTGAGCAGATGTAACTTTACGGAGGTGGGTAAATGATGAGGAGAGCTTTAGATGTGAGGGAAGAGGCAACATCAGGCCTCATTATAGTAAAAGCTTGGCTAGAAAACAGATTTTTCAGGGCATACTTGTGTGGTGGTGAATATTAAATCACCTAGTTCCCTGGGAGGTAGCGGAGGGAGGGCCCAGCAACGGGTCGGGTAGTGAATGGACCAGAACCCGAGCCATCAGGATTGTCCTTTCTGGTTGGGCTTGTGTCCAGTCGTGCTTGATTACAAGACTGAACTGATCGCATAAGGCCCAGGGTGTTCCCATTATACAGACCAGGTGACTGGCTTGGTCCACAGAATGGGAACAATACCATAGAATTGCACCATAGAATGAGTGACTTAAACAATAAACATTTATTTCTCACAGTTTTGGAGGCTGGGAAGTCCAAGATCAAGGTGCCTGCAGATCTGGTGCCCTCAGTTCCAGTGTCTGGTGAGGTAGGCCTGCTTCCTGGTTCATAGGTGGCTGGCTATCTTCTTGCTGTGACCACCCATCGTGAAAGCAGAGAAGGAGTTTCCCTCTGTGGTCTCTTCTGTAAGGGCACTAATCTCATTCACAAGGGTGCCACCCTCATGAATGAATCACCTCCAAAGGTCCCACCTCCAAATACTATCATACTGGGGACTAGATTTCAGTATAGGAATTAGGAGGGGGGTTGCAAACATTCAGTTTATAACACTGTGCTTAGCATTTAAAAAAAAAAAAAAATCAGAGGCTCCTGGGTAGCTCAGTCGTTAAGCATCTCCCTTTGGCTCAGGTCATGATCCCAGGGGCCTGGGATGAGCCCTGCCTTGGCTCTCTGCTCAGTGGGGAGCCGGCTTCTCTCTCTCCCTCCACTGCTCCCGCTGCTTGTGTGTGCACGCATGCTCTCTCTCTGTCAAATAAATAAATAAAATCTTAAAAAATTTTTTTTAAAAATTCAGTTTTCACGTATTGTGCACTTAATATCAGAGAAATGTTCTGCACACCTGGGTGTCTTGGCTCAAAGGAAGCCTCCAGGACTACCCCGAGAGAGACAGAGCACAATGCTGACTCCTAAATCTCTTTGAAATCCTACCTAAAAAGTGACTTAGATGGTAGGCCTAATAATGACTCCCCCCAAAATCTCCCCATCCTAACTCTTGGAACCTGTGAACGTTACCTTACATGACAAAAACACAACTTTGCTGACAGTGATTAAGGATATCGAGATGGGGAGATGATCCTGGATTACCTAGGTGAGTGGAGAATGTCATCTCACACACACCCTTGTAAGGAGGCAAAAAGAGCTTGGACAGGGACAGCTGTGACTGTGGAGGGGCAGGGCGGTGTGATGGGGCCACATGCCAGAGATTGTGGCTGCCACTAGCAGCGGGGAGAGGCAAGGCCTAGAGAGCCTAGCCTTGCTGACACCTTGATTTCAGCCCAATGAGACTGATTTCAGACTTCTGGATTACAGACTGTGAGAGAATACGTTTTCATTGTTTTAAGCCACCCGCTCTGTAGTAGTTGGTTATAGTGCCAACAGGAAATGAGTCCAGCTTTCTTCAGGCACCCTCTCTGACCTCTCCTCGGGGATCAGGTGCCTTCTACATGGTTGGCAGCACCAAGTACTTGGTGGGTCAAAGCCATACTGGCCCTGCTCAGCCACGTCCTTTTTCAGGGTCTTCTGCCCGCTAGATGGAAGTTCGGTCAACACTGGGACTCAGTTCCGGTCGTACTCATTTTTGTAGCCCCAGAACCTAGCTTAGGTTTGGCTCCTGGTAGGTATGTACTAAACAATTGAGAAATATAAATTTGTTGGCATCGTGTTATTTCCAATATTTAAAAGTGGGCATCTTAGTTTTCCAGAAGGTATATGTGTGTCTCACATTGATTGTAAAGAGACAAATTCCAGAGATCCCCAGACAAGTGGCAACTTGAAAAGAAAGTGGGGGAGGGGAGATGCTTCTGTTGGAAATAGTCTATGTTTACAGAAGAACTGGCATTTGGAAAATAATTTTATACTTAAATTTCTGAAGCTATTGGTAGGGTTCAGGACATGTACTCCAAAAGACAGTACCTTGGCATTTGAACATTTTAAGTTGAAGGAATTTGAGAAATGTCAGGTGCTGGAAGGCTTCTCTTATCTCCCTTTTCTTCCTTGAAGCAGGTCAGAAGACCCTCGTGGGAGAGGAGCCCTCCCTAGACCCACAGGGAAGGAACATCCCTGTCTTGAGATTAGGCTACACAGAGGAATCTGAACAAGCAGGCCTTGATGTTTCCCATGGTTTATTACCCTTGGCTCCTACCCTTTTGTTACAGGATTTCTTTTTCTTTGGTGTCTGCTGTTCTTGGTCATGCTCCTTCCAAGGATGAAGAGGTAGACTAGACAGAACGATGGGCAGCAAACCAAAGTTTATTGAGTGACAGCACAAAGCTCCCAAAGAGGGAGGGGACCGGAGAGGGTTGCCACCAGAGTTTCTAAGTCTAGGAGTTTTTATAGGACTGTTAGTGGGGCTGTTTTAATCTGATTAACCCTCGCAGTGCCTGTCATCAACCTGACAGTCAGGTTTTTGTCATTATCTATCACGTGGGAAAGGGTGGAGGGCTCCTTGTAAAACCCTTTTAAGGGTGGTTTCCTCTTAGGGTGGGGGCCCCTTGTCCCTGCCTGCCTTTCTTCCAACTACCCTTCCTCACTTTTGTCCTTTCACGTTTTCCTAGGACCTTCCACTCTTCATCAGATCTAGCACAGACATACTCAAGTTTCACTGCTTAGAAGGCTTCCTTGCCATGTAAACCGTATATGAAATACGTTTTTATGCTCTTCTCTTGTTAATTGATCTCTACCTGAAGAGCCCAGTGAGAAGCTAGAAGGGTAGAAGGAAGAAGAACATTTTTCATTCCATACAGTGTAAAGTTTGAGTAGTAAAACTGTACCCAGACTAGTATTACTGCAAGCTCTTATGTTTGGTTTTCTCACTGGTCTCCCTATCTCGTTCTACTTTCTATGTCCCTTCCCTACAGGGGTAAAGTTCGAACTTGGTAGAGGTGCAGAGTTTAATCCCCTCTGCCTTCTAACCTCCTCTCCCTCCACTCACTTAGACAAAAACATCTCCATGTGAACTTAAAGTAGTATCCATCCTAAGGGTCCAGCATGCTGGTGTTTTTCTGTTTGTTTGTTTTGTTTTGTTCTGTTTTTATATTTTTTCCTTTCAGGGCTGTTTTCTCTCATCTCTGCTTACCCACACCCTTTACCCTTCAAGGACCTGATCAGATGCCACTTCTGTGAAGCTTCCCTGCTCCACTGTTGACTGATTCATCCAAAATTTGATAACGCTTGGCTTTGTCATGTCTTTTGATTTCACTAAATGGTGAGAATCTTTGTGTACGTGGATTCCCCGTCTTCTCGTTTAGGATAGAAATGGAGGTAGAGAGTTTGTTCTATTATGTCACTAGTGATAGTCAACAAATATTTATGATAAATTACTAATACCCAGTGACTACTTGAATAAGCGATGATTATTTCCCGAAGCCTCAGTAACTACAGCCTGTTTCTAGCAGTATGATTTAGAGGAAGAGGGTAAGTAGTTGATCTCACAAGATGCAGCCTCCACATTCTAATTTGATGAAATTTCCTTTAAAGGGATGCCCCACCCCTCACCCTGAGTCCTACATTGAGCTTACTTAATAAAATGCCTTTGTAACAAAATGGTCATATATAAGACACAATAGCTCAGACTTTGGGACATGTGCCAATGTCAGATTCTGTTTTCATCTTGGTTTTATTGGTGTCCTGGAGTCCAGGTTGCACTGTGCAGAGACAGCTGAAGGGAATGGGTGTTATCACTCTCAATCATCATGGCAGAGGTAACTCCAGAGATGGTGGGAGGTGGCAATTGGTGAGGGAAGGACTTCCTTACTAGGAAAGAGTTTGTCTGAAGAAGCCTCACATGGTTTTAAGAGTGGGACTGAGTTGCTCCTGGCCATCTGGAGTCATGCTAAGGACAATAACCAGGGCAAGTGCCTGCATTTTGATACCAATAACACTATCAACAGGGTAGATGGTAGTCAACTCCTAACATAGCTGGTACCTAGGGAAACCATGGTAGAGTCTTTTGGTCACAGGAAGATATATTTTGGTTTTGACTTTATAATAGTAAGAGTAACTTGGGTTGTGAATCAATGGTTATGGGGATTTGGGGACATGGAAGGTACCTTGGGAATGACCAAACTTTCTGCTAATCTAGGTATGCAAGTTTTAAAAATTGGCATACTTGGGAATAATTTGTTTGCCCTAAACTTAGTAAAGATAGACACTTTGATGGATATGGTTGGTAGGGTTGTACAGCTTTCCTAGCTCCTTCCTCTGGTACTAAGAGACAGATGATCCCCCCTGACACTTTTTCCTCCTCTTCAGTACTCATACAAGCACTCATTTAGTGGCCACGTGATGAAATTCGAGCCAGTAGGACATAAGTAGAATTGAGTTGTGTAACTTCTAAGTATTTTCTCACTTTAAAAACAAAACAAAACAACAACAACAACAAAACCTGCTGTCTTCAGTCTATGCTTTTCCCCTCTCCATAGGCTGCTACACTGATGTAGTGTTGCCCCAGCTTCTGTTGTGAAGGTCAGTGCCCTGGGGTAATGCAGAGCTACAGAGGGAAAGGACTTGAGCTCCTGAATTAACTCCTGAAGTTACCCAGCTATATTGACCCACCAGGCTGCTTTTCTATGCCTTTGTTTTACCAGTGTCATTTTTTATTGTGACGAATACAGAAATTGGTACTTAACATTACAAAAAGCCTTAAATATGTGGCATTGCCTCAGGTGTTAGGCAGTGGGCTCTGGAAACATAGAAACTGCAGATATTGGAAAGTTGATGAACTTTGTGATGTCAAGGCAACATTGGGTAAACTGCTTTCTGCAATCAGGCAGAAATACAGACCCCATTTCTAAAAAGTCATTAGTTATAATAGAGAAAGCAATTGGAGAGAGTAAGCGTATTTGTGTGTTGGTTGCTCTTTGCTGCTTTTTGCAGGGTGTTATAAGAAAGAAACGAGGGCAGGCAAGAATTGGCCAGCTTGCAAGAAGAGCTGGTGTATGATAGAATCCCAAGGGCTTGAGTCCTGCAAAGGCAGAAGGTAAGCGTGACAAGAGTGTTCTTCACAGCTCTCAATACTCTACCAAACAGAGGGATTTCAACCTGGTGGCAGAGACTGGATGTACTCTGTTGTGTCAGATGGCCTCAAAGGACTTGCCATGTAAGTGGGGAGAGAGTGATAGCTAAACGGAAGCCGGGAAATAAGGCACACTTAAGAAATCATGCCCAGGACAAACCATAAGAGACTCTTAATCTCACGAAACAATCTGAGGGTTGCTGGGGGGAGTGGGTAGTGATAGGGTTGGGGGGGGTTGTGGACATTGGGGAGGGTATGTGCTATGGTGAGTGCTGTGAAGTGTGTAAACCTGGGGCTGTACCCCTGGGGCTAATAATACATTATATGTTAATAAAAAAAATTAAAAAAGAAATAAATTAAAAAAAAAATCATGCCCGGGAAAGAGTATTGGATGATTACTGACACATTAAGTCAGACCAGAATCAAATAGACCAGAAACCTATCATGTATTTGAGCAATTTCCATTGCCAAAAGACCATGGGCCTGTGACTTTTCAATCTTAATGCAGCCCCAAGGCTCCTAAAATGGCAGTGGTAGGAAGCAGTCTACAAGAAACTGGGCACCCTCAAAGGAGGGCTCAGGAGAGAAATGTCTTCAAGCTCAGATGCTACCACAAGAAAAGTGGATAAGAAAGAACCACCCAGAGGCAAGACCATGTGCTCAGGGGATGGATGGAGAAGGGAGTTCTTCCCTGAAACTAGAAGCAAGGTCTAACTATAGAAAATATCCTACTTGCCCATTGCCAGGGCAAGATTCTTGGTAATTACTGCCCAGCAAGACTCCATCATTGCGAAGGACCAGCAGCTGCTGTGTATTTTGAGTCTTCTCTTTTCTGAGAAGAAATTTCTGTTGTGCATATCTTGTCTTATCCACCATTATTTATTGAGGATGTTTTGGGGGCAGGGAAGGAGTCAGGGGTTGGGGAAGAGGACGAGCCATAACTTGTCTATTAGGAGATGCATCCCAATCTGGTGGAGGAGACTGCCCTTTGTGGATTTCAGTTAGGTGCTGTAATTGGATGGGACTTTGACTCAGTCTTTCAGAATGGGTTGAACGTGTTCTGTGTGGAGGAAGAAAGGGATCTACATGGATATATGGGTGGTCAGAAAAGTGGACTTTGGGAAACTGCCATTTAACCCTAGATCTCTTTCCAGCTAGGTGTGGACATCTGACTAATCACCAGCAAATAGAAAGTGACCTGCAGTAGTATACATAACTTTGCAATCCTTTGCAACTTGAAGGCAAGCATACTTCCCTAGATTTGGGCTGTCTCACTCTTCCCCTAGGCTGTAGTGTAGATGTTTGAGAAAGTTAGCTTTTACAGTGTGGTGGAGGACAGGACCTCTGGGGGTGGGGAAATGACAATTAGAAAACACCTGTGTGCCCAACCTGTGTAAGTCTCTCCAGCTCCTACTGGACATACTGTTCTTTTTTTTTAAGATTTTATTTATTTATTTGAGAGAGGGAGTGAAAGAGAGCATGAGAGGGGAGAAGGTCAGAGGGAGAAGCAGACTCCCCGTGGAGCAGGGAGCTGATGTGGAACTTGACCCCATGATGCCAGGATCATGACCTGAGCTAAAGGCAGTCACTTAACCAACTGAGCCACTCAGGTGCCTTGGACACATACTATTTTTTTTTTTTTTGACACATACTATTCTTGAAAGAAAAACTTCCATCTTATTTAATAGACTCTTTGTTACAGCAATTTAATCTTTATCCTGGTTAATATATACTCCAATTTGGCTTCATGTGCAAATATTTGTTAAGTGAACACATGAAAATATTCTGGATAACATACGGCAAGTTTTTACTATTCTAAAGAGTTAGGTGTCTAGATTGCTGAAGACATGGGTACTTTCTCACAGTGTTACCTGAGTAGCCGTTGCTACAGTTTAGGGAAAGTGGATGTCACTCTGTTTGGGCCCCTGTAACAAAATATCACAGATCAGTGTGGCTTATAAACAACAGAAATTTATTTCTCACAGTTCTGGAGACTGAAAGTCTGAGACCAAAGTACGAGCCAGCATGGTTGGGTGAGGGTCCTCTTCTGGATTGCAGATTTCATGTATTCTTGCATGGCAGCAGGAGGGGCTAGGGAGCTCTGTCTACTCTCCCATTCATGAGCGCAAACGATTCACCTTCTAATACCATCACCTTGCGGATTAGATTTCTACCATATGAATTTTGGTGGAGATACAAACATTCAGATAATAACAATAGGGGATCATTTCTGGACATGACTCTGAAAGCCCAGTTTGGGAAGTGTTAGAGCACAACAGAATGTTGTCCTTCTGTAGTCTTCCTTGCTGTGGTTCTCATGTCTGGGTCAACAGATCTCAGGTTGAACCACCATTCTTGCAACTTCCGCGATCTTGACTTTCTCTTCCAGAGATCTTCATTTAGTTCCTAGTGATTTCTCCTGTACATCTAAGTAATTTGCAAGCATAATGAAAATGATCAAAGTGAGACCCCCTTTACACTCCTAAACCCTCCAAAATGTATCAAAGATTCATGAGAAGATTATCACTTAAAATCTCATATGTGCCGGCTCTCTCTGGTTAAAATCCTCTCACAAATGCCTTCCCATGGGAGCTGCATACTTATTTATAGTGTGTGATATCCCTTAACCCGGTCATTAGTAGAGAAATCAGTAAGTTACAGTCAAAAAGTATTTCCTTATACTCTGTAGCCACACTGCTATCCTTATTTGCAATGAGATTTCCTAATAATGGAAATCATAGGGAAGTAGGTGGGCTTCCTGTTCGGGAATTACCAAAACACTTCCTAGTTTCACTTCTCCATTTCCTTAGAGTGCCTCCAGTATTTTATTCTTACCTTTGTTCTTAAGTATGAGAATACGACATAATTTGTTCATAGGATAGGACTCTTGAGCTTGTGATGATGGTGGCCGGGAAGGAACATTAGAACTACCTCAAACCACCTTTATGCAGGTGACTGTCACTTACTAATCCTTACCCTGAGTATGGAAGAAAACCATTAAATATCTAAAGGTTTCTCATATGTTTCTAGTTGTTCTGATTTCTAAATAACCTCTGGTGATCTTAGAGTCCTTGAAAGAAAATTCCAATGATCAGATTCCAAAAGAGTGACTTGGAATTTAGCTATTCCTGTCACCTTGGGTTTTCCTCTGAGTGGATTTTTAGGGTGGGACTATTTTTAAATTAAACCAGCTCCCCTTCTTTCCCATGTACTCAGTATAGTATACTAAGTCGACCATATACTCATACTTAGTATATTGTTGACATTCTCCTAAATTGATTATTTGCCCATCTTTCCTTATGTTTTCATTACTCCTATTTTGGTAGCAAATGGTCTCAACTTCCCAGCTGGTTAAGTGAACATCCCCCTCTGGCTTCTGTTTTTTCCTTTCCAAATAAATTTACAACCTGTATGATCATTTGATATTTTTGCTTTGCTCCTGTCTTTGGATGACATAATTTAATTTTTTATGCTCACATGCAAATAAGCATTATTCTATAATAAGAAGTGATAGATGTACTTGAATCAAAAGGTTTGATAATTATAAATCTTTAAATTAATTAATGAGCCAAAGGCAGCTAAACATTAGCATTTAGAAAGATCTCTACAGCATTAGCTACTAATGAGTTCATTTAGATCCACAGTACAGCCCGTTTTGGAAGGCAAAGACCATATTTAATCATATTCAATCAAATCTAATATTGAAATTATGAACACAAGGCATTGTTGAGTGTGAAATTACCATAGAATTTTAATTGTTAAACACATTTCTTGTTGGTTCTCCTAGATGAACGATAATTGATGAGGAAGTAGGTAACCTGTATAAAGTGGGCCATTTAATAAATAATAAGGAATTCTAAGGTTCTTCATTCAAGTTGATCATTCACATACAAATTTGGAGGTTCTATTGTCCTAAGGCGAGCAGGCTGCGTTTTGACTGCTTTCCCCTTGTAAGGGAGGAAAATTTTTCCTTTCTTCTCCTCCAGGTTCCTTGCCTGATCTAATAATTAAACTTATATATGACAGATTAACAGGAGAAAAACAAATTTTAATTTCGTACATTCAGGGGCCCATAAAAAAAAATATGAGACTCACAGAAGTGACCAAAGTGGGCAGCTTTTATGCCTTTTTAACAAACACTACATTTGTGAAGAATTGACAAGACAAAGGGATTTGGGCTTGGGGTAGCAAATTAGTGATGCAGTAACAAGGTCTTTTTATATGGTCTTCTCAGTGCTCGCTTTGGCAGCACATATACTAAAATATATATGGTCTTCTCAGCCTTACATTCCCTATCTCTGGTGATCCAGATCCCTTCTGCCTCCGGTAGAGGGATGTGCCCCTTTCACAGAGGAGACTTATTTCCTGCTTTTAGGGAGAAAGAGGAGATCGCACTGTACCTGCTGTTTTTTTAAGTAATCTTAATCAATATACCAATATACTAAAGTGGTATATTTTGGGGGGTGGGATATTCTGTACTCATTTACCTTTTATCTGTAAATTTTTTTTCTGAGAAAATGTGGGAAATTTTAGAAATGTGTCATCTCAACAATTCCGTTATAAAACTTTTTAATTGAAATATAATAATAGTACAGAAATATTCCTGCCCCCATGCGGTTTACATTCAATTACTACCCACATGTTTATCCTGACTTCTAATAACATTGAAGAGTTCAGCCTATTCTGGTACCTTACAGAAATGGAATCATATTACATTTTCAATTTATTTATTTATTTATTTTTTGGTCTGACTTCTTCTACTTAACCTTATATTTTAAAGATTTCTTCATATTGCTTCATGTCATAGATTATGCATTCTTATTGCTGTATAATATCCCTTTGGGTGAATAGCCCATAACTGATTTATCCACTTTACTCTTGGAGGATATTTGGTGAGTCTCCAGTTTCTGGCTATTATGAATTATGCTACTCTGAACACTCTAGTACATGTTTTGTTTTTTTGCTTTTATGTTTAATTTTGGTAAAATATGGGTAACAGAAAGTCTACCATCCTTGTGTGAAGTACAATTGTTTGTACATTATACATTGTCGTATAAACTATCTCCATAACTCTTTTCATCTTGCAAAACCGAAATTAATATACCATTTAAAGAGCATCTCCCCACCCCACTCTTCCCCCAGCCCATAGCAACCACCATTCTACCTTCTGTTGGACGAGTTAGACTACTCTGGATACCTCATAGAAGTGAAATCACACATTAGTTTCTTTTTGTCATTTCCTTGTTTCATTTAACATAAGGTCTTCAAGGTTTATCCATGTTGTAGCATGTGTCAGAATTTCCTGCTTTTTAAATAAAGGCTGAATGATATTTCATTGTCTGCACAGATGATGTTGGAGTACATGTTTTTCATAAATATAGGTACTCATTTCTGATGAAATTATGTATAGTTGGGTCATAGACTATGCAAAGGTTCAGCTCTAATGTATCTTGCCCAACACTTTTGCGTGATGCTTGTACTAATTTACACCCCACCAGACTTGTGTGAACTAGCTACAGCTTAATGCAGTGAAATTATTGTTTCTGTTAGCTAGGTGTACTCCCACAGCCAGATGCTATTGTAGGAAAGGAAACATAGGATTGTATTGAATATATTTTCATTTCTCATACTCATGCTGTTCGCGGAGGTAAATTAGCGGCTGCCATTGATGTGGTTCATTTCTCACTCACTGAATAGTTCAGTGTGGGTGTTTCTTGGTATGGCAGTCTCCTGTCCTCTAACAAGTGAGTCAGGGATTCATTCAGACGTTCTCTTTTGTGGCTTCGCTGTGTATAGAATGTGACTTCCAATGTCACACTGAGCTTGGACATCCAGAGGAGCGTACGTGGAGGAGGCATGCCATCTTTTTTATTTTTTTAAATTTTTTTTACTTGTCAGAGAGAGAGCAAGCAAGAGCGAGTACAGGCAGACAGAGTGGAAGGCAGAGTCAGAGGGAGAAGCAGGCTCCCCGCGGAGCAAGGAGCCCGATACGGGACTCGATCCCAGGACGCTGGGACCAGGACCCGAGCCGAAGGCAGCTGCTTAACCAACTGAGCCACCCAGGCGTCCCTGCATGCCATCTTTTTAGCTGTCTCATCCAGGACCTGACACATGTCCTTTCTGTTCGTATCCCCTTAGTAGGTGTAGGTACAGGGCCATGTCTAGACGCAGGGGGTGGGGGTGCTGGTGGGGGTGGCTGTTCTCCAGCTGGACAGCTGTTTCCTTTAGCAACCATGGGCTCTGGAAAAGGAGCACAGATACTTGTTGGACAGCTAACTGTGTTTGCCACACATGCTTTTGCATTTTTGTGTACCACCCCCTCAGAAGCTATATTTTGCTCAGGATCCCTGGCTTGAAGCCGTGCTGATAGAGTTCAATGGAAGGATCTTAGAAAACTTGCTGGAAGGAGTTTGTCACAGACAAACACAGTATGTTGTTAAAGAACAGCTCACAGGAGAAATGATTTTCTAAACATGCTTATATACCGTAGGCTTCTGTCTGTGTGGTAACATCTTTTATAATCCCCTCACTGTTTGAGGCCTTCCTCAGACCTTTGAACTATACCTAAGGAAAGGGAGAGTGATTTGCTGGGAAGTTGGGCAGTGAGGCTGCATCAGGCTATGTTTGGGGACATCTGTCCTCTATGATCTTCTCCAGTATCTTGGTGGATCCCTGGCAGACACCAGATATTCAACATCTGCAATCCTTACTTGAATCAAAGCCTTGGATTTGAACCATTTGGGAAAAGCTTCAGGTCATTCAGATTTCTGCCATGTCCAATATCTACCTATTAAACACAAGACAAACATGCAAATCACAGAAATCCAACACAACAAATGGGAGAAAGGTGGTGGGCCCAGCAGTAGTTACCCCTTCTTTGGTCATAATGATTTTATTTTATAAAATTCAAGGATCTGCACTTTATTACTCAAATGGTTAGCACAAGTAAAGAAAGTAGTGAAATCTCTTTCCGAGGTAACAAGGAGCGCTGTCTGGCTCAGACCCGTTTGGAGGACCTTTGAGTCTTCCATCTCTCTGATCCATAAATGGAGTGACCCATATACATTACTGTTTGGAGTTGCTTCCTTTTATCGGCTTCTCAAAATGTGTTTCTAGTTCTCAGTTATGTTATGAAGTTGTTTTCAGTTGAATGAGTTTTGAGGTTTTAGAAATGATCACGTTGCCATGTGGTACCCAGTGTTGTCCGTGTAAGGAGTGGTGTCCCGTAAGAGAAGGAGGGAGATGTCTCCGGAAAAAGAGAATAGCTACAAGTATTGACTCCTAACGATGGGCAATTCCAGTATTCCACACCCCTGGTCTGCACCAGGGGGAAGAGGAAACTGAGGTTCGGGGAGGTGACCTGCCCTCGGTCACGCAGCTAGTAAGATGAGGAACCGCAATATGAATGTTGACTCTGAGTCACAGTCTCTGCCACCAAGAGCCAAGAGGTCCTCCCCAAGGAACGTGCTGGAGAAGCCTGAAGGTGGCTAATGAAACACAGATCATTCTCATAGACTTGCCTTTCATGAAACTGGCAACCCCTTCCATCGTGAGGACCCCGTTGCCTTTTACACTCACTCATCACCCAAGTCTTTCCCAGTGGTAGCTAAAGCTATTTGTAAAATAAACAGAAGGTAAAAAGCAATCAGAGTTTTCTGGGGTTAGAATGGCTAAGTATTCTTTTCAGTTGTAACTGGTTTCTGCACGTGAGAGTGTGTAAGGGAGCCATGGGCCAACATTGTCTCTGGCCTTCACAGTTAAAATGTTAATAGCCCATTAATAGTGTACGCTCCAAGGGGTGCCTAGGTGGCTCAGTTGGGTAAGCCGCTGCCTTCGGCTTAGGTTGTGATCTCGGGGTCCTGGGATCGAGCCCTGCATCAGACTCTCAGCTCAGCAGGGAGCCTGCTTCCTCCTCTCTCTCTGCCTACTTGTGATCTCTCTCTCCATTAAATAAATAATATATATATATATATATATGTATATATATATACACACACATATATATACATATATATACATATATATATGTGTGTGTATATATATATACATATACATATATATATATACATATATATAAAGAGTGTATGCCCCATGTTTTCTTTCAGCACTCCATTGGCAGAATAAAAGCTTGCTTTCTAGAACTTTAGCATAAACCCATTTATAAAGCAGGGCACTGGTCTTGCTGCCTTGAGAGTAACGGATGGCAGTGATGTTCAGAAGCAACTCCACTCTCGTTATTTGTTCTGAAGGTTTGCAGAGCAGCTGAGTTTAACAACCATTAGAAGCATTGGGTTGTAATAATAAATACCAATAAAAGATACAAGTGCTCTAGGGAACCAAGAGATTTTTCAAAAGGTGGCTTTATGCCTGTGTACCTTACGTCAGGCTGCCTCAAAATGGTAATTTATTTACCAGTGGGAGAGGAAAATTAATTCTGTAGTAAAGGGGAGTTTAATTTCTTACCCAGTCAGAAGGAAACTGTGAAAATATCAACTGTAACTATATTAAGAGTTTATGGGGGTTTTTTTTTGTTTTTGTTTTTGCTTTATTTTGATTCACAAATTATTGGCGACTATTTGACTCCTGCCAAACAAATCTACCAATTTAGGGAACATTTACATTTTCCAATTCCTTCCCATGTTATTGTCAATCTCAACCCTCAAGTACTTTATTTGATGAATTCCATAACAAATTTAAATTAATTAGAAATACTTTACCAGAGGCATTACAGTACATTAAATTGAAAACTCAATTCCTCAGTTGTCCTAACTGGATATCAAAGGTTCACATGTGACTAGGGGATACCATATGAGATAGTACAGGTACAGAATATGCCCGTTTTCTCAGAAAGTTCACTGGGTAGCCTTCTTCTTTTGTCTTCTCTCCATCTACCTGGTCAAAGGGAGAAAGAAAGTGTGGAGGAGGCAGACTCTCTTCTAAAAAGTTTTGGCCTGGGGACACCTGGGTGGCTCAGTTGGTTAAGCATCGGACTCTTGATTTCAGCTCAGGTCATGATCTCAGGCTTATGAGATCGAGCCCTGTGTTGGGCTCTGTGCTCAGTGGGGAGTCTGCTTACGATTCTCTCTCTCCTTCTCCCTCTGCCCCTCCCACTTATACTTTCTGTCTGTCTTTCTCTCTCAAATAAATAAATAAATCTTAAAAAAAAAAAAAAGCCTTGGCCTGGATATGGCACACATCACTTCTGGTCACATTTCATTGCTGGAAATAAGGTCTTTTGAACTTCTATGCAATAGGGCTTGGTGTCTTAATCTTTTCAGGTTGTAAGTAAAAATGTGTGAATTATAAAAAAAATTACAAAATTATAAGATACGAAAAAAGCTTATTATTCTGGTTGTGAAGGGCAATAAAGTTAGACCTATTGTTGTATTGATTGAAATTATCTAATTTAAGTTGTTAGCCTAATGCTTAGCACACAGGGTATGCCTTAGGGCTATAAATTATTATTAATGTGAGAGCAATATAAAAATATTATAAACAAAGCCAATAGGGTTAATTATATAAATATAAAAACAACTCATACTTCTGTTCCATAAAAATCAATTCAACTAAGGTAAAAAAATCATATAAAAGAGCATATAAGCTCTGTAAGTATATCTAGTGACTTCTGCTTCACCAGCCTATGGTACCAGTAAGGCCATTATCTTAGTATCAGATTCTCGTTTCCATCCCTTGGAGTCCTCTCATCCATAGGTTTATTCAGCCCAAGGTATGTCTTCAAAATATTGGCTTCTTAGAAAGAAAACTGAAAAAATCCAACCAGTCTTCAATAAGACTAATGGGCTGCTACTCGGGGTTATGTAAGGAAACGGGGATTCTGCTAGTTCCTTCTTAACATATAAATCTGATGTTCCAAGCTACTCCATCTTAATGGCATCAGAGCATGGACAAGCTCCCTTTGTGCTGGCTACCACCCACATGACCATAGAACTGCTGCTCATACTGCTGTGCAGAGGAGAAATATTAGCCCTCCCTAGTTGGCCTCCTGAGGCCATATTCTATTATCTCTTTATCATTCCCAAAGTCTGTTTGAAGTATACCCCACCCCTGTTCCTCCTCTTACCATCATACCCATCCTATAGTTTCCTACTCAAAGCTCCCAAAAGATATTTTGAACAGCCTGACATATGTGGTTTTCCTATGGTCCCTGCTCTTTGAAGTATCCATGGTCACTGTGATGATTAATTTTTTTTAAGACTTATTTATTTTTTGAGGCGGGGGGAGGAAGGGGCAAAAGGAGAGGGAGAGAGAGAGAATCTCAAGTAGACTCCCTGCTGACTGTAGAACCTGACACAAGGCTTGATTCCATGTCCCTGAGATCATGACCTGAGCCAAAATCAAGAGTTCGATGCTTAATTGACTGAGCCACCCAGGTGCCCCTGTGATTGTTAATTTTATGTGTCAATTTGGCTGGGCTCAAAGATCCCCAGATAGCAGGTTAAAGACTTACTTCTAAATGTATCTGTGAGGATGTTCTGGAAGAAAGTATGTTTAATTGAGTACATTGGGTAAAGAAAATTGTGCTCACCAGTGTTGGCAGGCATCATTCAATCTGTTGAGGGCCTGAATAGAACACAAGGTGCAGGAATGGTGAGTTCTCTTTAATTTTGAATTGGGACATCCATCTTCTCCTACCCTGTGACATTGGAACTCCTGGTTCTTAAGTCTTTGGACTCTGGGACTTACTCTCTAACCCTCCCTAGACAGGGAGTTGCACCGTTGACTCCCTTTGCTTCTCAGGTCTACTGTCGTGGACTGAATGACTCCATCAGCTTTCCTGAGGATCCAGGGTACAGACCACAGATAGGGCCAATTGTGGGTTTCTTGGCCTCCATAACTCTGTGAGCCAATTCCTATAATAAATGTCCTCTTATATATGTATCTCTATATATCTTAGTGGTTCTGTTTCTCTGGAGAACTCTAATACAATCACATTACTACATAAATATTATGAATAAAGTATTAATATTAATGACATGTAAAATGAATGGAAATCTATACAAGTAATATTTAAAATCCACTGAACAAATGATTAAATACAAATTCGAAATCTTTCTTGTCCCTCGCGGGACAGAATGAAGTTTCTAGCCCTTCCTCTTTAGTTTAGCTCTCTCTGTGCGAGCTTAGTTTTTAGTCTAGAAGCAAGAGGGGAGTTAGTATTCTTCCCAAAAGAGGAACTTTGCAGACAGCAAATGGCACAGGCTTCTAGTGAGAGATTGGTTAGTGGTTGAAAACATTTGACTGAAATGTTCATTTTTAAAAATGAAATTTAAGTGCCACTTCTAATAAAATCCCAGAGAAATAAGTTTTGATAGTTGATAATTATCAAATGGACCTTAAACAGATTGGGGGATATGCATTTGAAAATCTGTACAAGGTGATAATTTTACTCAGTGGTTTTAAGAAATAATCATTTTCCCCCTTTATGTACTAGTAATAAATTTTCTTTGTGTGAAGAAGAAAGTACAAATAAGTAGGAGGTTAAGAGTCTGGATTCTAAAGTCAGACTCACCGAGTTAGATCCCAGCCCTGCCACTTCCCACTGTGACCTTGGGTAAGTATTTTAACCTCTCTAAACCTCAGGTTCCTCATTTGAGAAGAAGGAAAATAATAGCAGCTCTGGGGGTGGGGGTGGGGGGTGGTTTCTGTGAATATTAACTGAGGTCATGTTTGTAAAGTGCTTAGCACGCATAGAGAACACTCAATTAATGTCCGTTATCTTTTTTATTACCCATAATCCCACCACTTAGAGATTGCTGTTGTTAACATTTTGATGTATTGGGGGGGGTCCTGATTATCTGAATATTTATTATGAGTCACAACAGTCACCATGTTGTAGAACATAGCTGCATAAAAATATTCACTAATTGAGCAATTATAAAATATCTGCTCTTAGATACCCCTACCTGCTTCATCTTGTGTCAGCCATACAGTGTGTCAACACCCCATGTGTCAATGCAAAAACAAGGCCAGTGGAAACGTGAAACTGAATCTTACAAAAGATGTGGGATTTCTTGCAAACACTGTTGGGGGCTTTGAGAAATGTGAATCTGGCAGAGTTAGACCAGTTAACAACTAAAGAAAGGAAAATCAGCTGTGAGGATGGTAGGAGAGGCCCTTCAAAAGAGAAGGATTTGAATATCAAAAGACTAAGAGAGGCTCTTAGGAGAATTGATGGAGCCCTCAAATATTTCTCAGAAGAGACTCTTTACCCTTGCTTTTTAGAAAGGAGCTAATTTTGCTACATGCTTTCTCTAGACGTCCTGCAGTTGGATGAGGCTATGCCCGCGGCTGTCCAAGTGTGACTATTAGAGTGGGTTCTCTGATGTAACAAAGCCTGTAAATATTGCTTTAGAAGAAATCCAGGTCTGCCGTGATACCCTTTTGTCTTGCCCTCCCCTGATTCCAGACTGGGCCTTATATAACAAAGAGGATTGTTGACTCTACAGAAACATCATCCATTTTTTAAGAGGATGAGATCTCTTTGCCTTTTTTTTCCTTTCCCCTCCCCGGGCTTTAGAGAGTTTTTGATAGCAGAACTCTATGTTTTTGGTAGTAGGGTCCTGCTGAGAAGCTGGTAATGGTTAATTATGCTCCTCTCAGCAAAATGAACATTTGTATCCAGCATGAGAATTTTCATACAATTTGAAGGGAGGCCCAGTGAAATCCATTTACAGATTATAGGTTAAGAAACGATGTTTTGTCATATTTCAGTATCTGAAAGTATTTATGCATTCCTAAACTTAAACTTGAGTGGGCTTTCATTCCATAAACACATTAACCCTTTGCCTACCTTTGAAGGGGATAAAGGAGAAATATTGGGCACAGCTCCTGAGCTTCAACGAGACCAAGGGAGCACCCAGAAGGTACAGATAGGATGTAGTGGAGTAGGAAGACACCGTCAGTTTATGTAGGTAGAGAGTTACTCAAAAATATCATCTGCAGCTGGTGGTACTAGGAACTAGCCCAGAATGTGGGGAGGGAAGTGTTGGGGTCCAGCCAAGTCTATCTGCACCTGCATACCAGAATATGAAGGGTGCAGAGAAAAAGGAAGGCACTTGAGTCAAGGATTTCTTACATGTTCTCATTGAGGTCATTCGGGCCAGACTGCTGTCAGGTTCCTAAGAACTAGCCTGCTCAGTCAGTGTCCTCATCTGTCAGCTCAGTCCAGTCACTGGAACAGTGACCACAACCTTGTTAAATGCACCTGAGAATGTTTTTAACTCTGTCATGCAAATTAAAAACTGAGGATGAGTTTATCTACATCATGACAAAAGCAGAGCTGTTTACTCAAACAGCACTCCCAAACCAAATACATTTAAAAATCATTTACAGGCAGAGCCCCTGGCTGGTGCTGGCGTTCCTCATGGATTCCTCCTCGCCAGAATATTGATTGAGGAAGCCATCAACCAGGTGGCGTGACTTATTTCTGCACAAGCTCTGGAAGGTGCGGCTCTCCTTACTCTAAATATACCATGCAAAACACTTGCTATAAAATGAACTCTCTTCCCTCCTTCTGTGGCTCTGAGGTCTCCCAGGCTATTGTAGCTTTTAGCAGGAAAAGGATTGACTGGGACGTACAAGAATCCTTCCCTGTGGCTTTGGGGCTCCTTCCTCTCTTCCACTGTTCACTCTCCTCTGGAGCAGCAAGAGTTAAAAGGATTCAGCTTGCTGCCTTGCCAACATTTTGCTGTTTAGCTCTTGAATCTTCAGTACGAATGGGTCCCATCTGCAGATTAACACAGACACACCTGGCTTGGCTGAAATAAGAAGACGTGAGGCTCTGGGAGACAAGACCCACATACATTGAGAAGCCAACTTCAGACAGGGCATGACGAGATGCTCAATTATGAGATAATCTGATGTGAGCAGAATCATGAAGGAAGGTTCTGGGATGGAGACGTCGGTGTTGTTTTGAAGTCTCGATGATAATCCCTGAAATGTGAAGGACAGTCTGGACATGGAAAGGAGAATAGAGCATGGAAGGATCATGTTTCCCAGGAAGACAATGGGGTGCCGAGCAAAGAGCATGGGATTTACAATCCATTCGTTTGCACAAATATTTCCTGAGAACCTACTACGTGCAGACACTGTTCTAGGTCTGGGTAGAGAGTAGTGAACCAAAGTCCCTCCCCTTGGAGTGCATGCAGGGTAGGAGGAGAAGATCCGCATTTGAGCTTGGCTCTACAAATTATTATCAGCCTCTTTGAACCTGTGCTTCTTTATCTATGCAACTGAGGGACACAAGTTCCTTCCCATTCCAGTTAGGAATAGGGTAAGCAGGTAAGGCAACCGTACCATTTAAGCTAATTTTAAGCTATAAAATTCGATGGCAATTTTAGTTACAATTCTAACTAGCAAATGATAAGGTGTACGATTTTTTTCTTTATTTTTTGGGGGGGTGTACTCCTGGCTTTTAAAATATAAATTCTTGGAAAAAGAGCAAATTATCACTGGAACCAGTAAGACATCAGCACTGAGCTCACCTACCTCCCCTCGGTCGACCTGAAATTTGTGTCCAGGACTATAGCTTTGGCTCTGAGGAGAAGTAGACGGTGAGCAAAATGAAAGGAGACTAGAGGCTCGATGTCGGCTGGCTACAAGTGCTGCACAAAATACAATGGAGGAGACAGCTGCTTGTACCCTGACCTGTGGGACATATGCTGATCAGGGAAATGTGTCTCCCAGTTGCGGATTTAAGCATCCAGTGTGCTATGAGCTTGAGGATGAGGTGGAGAACAACATATATTTAGAAGGTTCATTAATAGAGCTATGTTTCCTGAAGCCCACAGTGGTCAGGATCAACCGCAAATACTATATTTCTTCCTAAGAGCTTAGGCTTGGAAGCTATGGATTTCTTTCCTTTATGTCTTTGAAAATTTCTATATGGTTTATTGGCTGTAGTGACCTAAATACCTTCATCAAGCCACAATTAAGTTCTCGGGACTGAGCCATGTGCCTCTATAGGAGGTAATTACAAAAGCTGGATTAATTTGCCATTGAATTATTTATGTAAGCATAAATATTGCAGAGGCAATTAAACCTCAGGTATTTCTTGAGGTGTGGATAAATCAATTTACACTGTGTTCCTCCAGCTCGTTTCAGAGAAAGTGTTTGACGGAAATAGAAATCTTTGTCAAAAGGCAAAAATACCCTAAGAATCCATCCCTCCGTTAATTTTCTTTGCTCTCTAAACATACCCTGTGAAGTAATTTTATGTGTTATTGTAATTCTTTCCAACTGCCAGAGATAATAAGTCAAAAGACATTGAGAGTTCTTTCTTGTCAATACCAGGAAGTCAATCTTCTGTCTATTCCAGTATAATTGAGTGCAGTGAGAATCAACTGATTTCACAGATATTAACTTTATCGAATATACAAACGGAAGTGTTATAGGGAAAATAATTTCTCAGTGAACTGCAGAGATAACTTAGCAATCAGGATATGCAATCTCCTTTTGGTCTCAAAACTTACTCAAAGGCTGGAGTGTGCCTGCAATCCACCCCCTTTCTCCCCGAAAAGCAGTGATTTACAGAAATGAAACCTGCGGGATACGTATTATGCAAACGCTCTAGGGAAGTGAATCACAGCACATCCAAACTAAAATTGATGGAGCTGCGGTGGAAATAAAGTTATTAAATTTGTGGTGAAGGGGAAAATGCAAAAGGTAACACTTTAATGATATCTCATATATAAAACCAATCAGCAGTTTCTGCAGAAGTTGCTACTTGCAGCCATCGCGTCCTCTGCCCTCCTCACTGAACCCATCGCTCCCATCAGCCTCTTCGCACATAGTCAGCCTCCGTCCGCACTTTTGGCCTTCTCCTGTCATGCCAGTCAACATTTCGGATTTTTGAAATTTTTTACCTTAGTTCTAGATTCAGAGCTGCAGCTTGTATTCTTTTCTTAGGTACAAGACCACCAAAGCCAGCTCATGGCCCTTATTCAAAACTAGGTGGATTTAACCCGATTCAGGTATGATCTTTTCTAAAGCAGCCGAACATTTCAAAAAGCTAAGTCATCTTTATCTAGATCTTTCCTATGGTGGACACATTGACATATCCTAAATAGAGAAGTTGAAGGATTAAAGACCTTAATTAACATTAATAAATTAATGTATGATAGCTCGTTAAAATAGAAACTACAGGAAGGTAGGGGTCTGTCCGAGCAATGCCTTGTGGCTTGGATATGCAGCAGTGAATGCCGGGTAACGATCAAAAAGGAGCCATTTTTTTGGCAAGTGTTACTCTTATTTCTGAATATACTGAAGTGTAGAAAATTCTGAAGGCTAGTGGAGATGAGAGACTGAAGTATTTGTAGAGGCTTATTTAGCAAAGCCAAACAGAATCAAGAAAGGAAGGGCTTACATATGCCTAGGATTTAGGTTCTTATTTTTTTAAACACTGCTAGTGAGGAAGTAGACTTACAATTCAAAAAAGAAATGTTTTCCCCTTTGAGGTTGATGGAAGGAGGAAGATGTTAGCTGAAGAACACTTCATTTTTCTTAATTGCTAAGCTGAATTTAGTATTGGTTAATTCCAAGGCATTTTAGAAGCAGAAAAAACAAGAAAAATATTGAGGCCCCAAACAAAACAGAATCATTAACTGTGAAAGATGATGCTAACTCTAGTTTGTAAATGTGAAGGTGGCGACTGGGGTGATTTTGCAGACTGTGGGCTTTCCTACTGAAAGAACCTGTTGTGTCATTTTCCAGGGAAGGGATGCTGGTGTGACCCCAGTACAGGGACAGGCAGCTATGTAGGAACCCCTCCGGATACAAAACCCAGTGTGTGCCCTGAGCTTAATTTGAACGTTTCTTCCTGAATGAAGAGTGCGTTTCTGCTTTCTTTGTTTGTTCCTTTATTTAATTCAAAAATGGAATTGAGAGTAAGTTCTTTCTCATGGATTCTCTTAAGAGTATAAGAATATGCAATCACATTTGGAAAAACCAACAAAAAATCTTTTCACAGAGATAGTTTTCAGTAATAATATGTACAAAAATTATCTGTAATAGGACTGTCATGAATAAATCTCTATCCCTTTTTAATATTTTAGGGCCCTCATTAATTCTTGAGTTTTTCTAAATTTGGTTATAATGTCTAGGGTTTTTCGACTCATAGACTGCTGCTTGTCTTTTTACTGAATAACCACAGACAGCTGTGCCTTTTGCAAGTAATGGGGTTGACTTTTTCTGACTTTTCACTTTCTTTCTTCAGTTTTTTGTTGCCATGGGTGTGCCTGGCTTGATTCTAACAGCATTTCTCCCTTTCTCTTCAGTTGTCATCAATCTTCTTTAGAAGGAGAGTCTAGATGAAACAAGCTGGTTAGAGTTGTGTGTAAAGTAAATGTACAGCAACTATGAGTGATGGCCTTGGGAGCTCTATCAGTTAGGATCAGGTTGGTCTGCACATAATAGAAAAATCCATAACAACATTGGCTTAAACAAGATAGATGTTTGTTTCTTCCATAACATAAATCTGGAAGTAGGTAATTCAGGGCTAGTATGGGGTTATGGCAGATTTTATCTTTCAAAGACAGCTATAACAGTATCTTCTGCTCTTTTTAAGTTATGATCTTGCCATTCCCTGTTCTCTTCCCCCAGAGGTAAATATGAGACCCCTTCTCCTTGAACCTGGACAAAACTTGTGATTGCCTCAACCAACAGAGAATAGCAGGAGTGGCACTGTAATTTCTGAGGCTAGGTCATAGAGGGTTATACAACACTGGCTTGTTTCCGCTGCCATGTTGGGAGGAAGTCCAGGCCACACTGGGAGGAAGTCTAGGCCACACTGGGAAGCCATGTGTAGGTGTTCCAGCTTAGAGCTGCTGCCAGATTGGGGCCATAGTAAGCGTTAGCCTTCACATATGTGAGGAAGTCCATGAGCTGAAGCCAGCCCACATGAGAAATCCTGAGCAAGGACTGACTCCTTAGGCTTAGTTAACCCTTAGGCCCCTGAGCAACAATTATAGTAACTAATTGCTGTTGTTCTGTGCCACCAAATTTTTGGTGGTTTGTTACTCAGAAACATAAGATTGGAATAGGGACTCAAGAAAGTTCTTGGTGACCCAGGCTCTCTGCTCTATTATTGCTAGCACATAACCCTCACCCTTATTTTTTAAAAAAGATTTATTTATTTATAATGAAAGAGGGCATGAGCAAAGGGAGGGGCAGAGGGAGAGAGAGAGAGAGAGAAGACTCCTTGCTGAGTGTGGAGCCAAAATCAAGAGCCAAATGCTTAACTGACTGGGCCACCCAGCGCCCCTCATCCTCGTGTTCTAATATGTTGCT
The DNA here is from genome assembly GCF_022355385.1 of Mustela nigripes. Classification (NCBI taxonomy): domain Eukaryota; kingdom Metazoa; phylum Chordata; class Mammalia; order Carnivora; family Mustelidae; genus Mustela; species Mustela nigripes. The sequence goes on from NC_081558.1 coordinate 119,335,647, forward strand.
AGAGCTCCAGTCATCCTCGTGTTCTAAGATGTTGCTAGAGCTCCAGTCACCCTGTCTGTATTCCAGGCAGTAGGATGGAGTATGGAAGAAGAGGGCAGTGCCTTCCTTTCAGGGAAAATCCTGGAAGTCCAACTAGTATTTCAAGTTTTTAGTAGCCAGTATTTAGTTACATGATCCCTCTTAGCAGCAGGGAAGGCTGAAGAAGTGAATTTTTTATTATAGGTTGTAATGTACCCACCTAAAAATTGGGTTGTTTGAGGAGGAAGAACTGAATGGCTGTTGGTTTCCATAACTGGTGATTTTGAAGGCTTTCTCATGAGCCAGGTACAAAGAGCTTTAATGCACAGAAGCTGGCACTATTTTACTATGTTCTCAGCCACTTTGGCTGATGGTTAGTTTACCCCCTAACTTATGTGTGTAACTTTCACTGTAACTGGAAATTTATTCTGGTATTTCTGCACAGCTATGGTAACTGATAAGTAATACCCGAGAAGTATCCTCTAAACTTCCTTTTAATTTATCACAAATAACCACAAAAAAGTTGATACCAAAGCTATAAACCGAGGAGAAAACAAAAATAGTTGAGTCCAGCTAGACTACTTTTCCTGCAACATGGTTGAGATTCAATTTTGAAGAGCATACTATGGCTTCGCAAACTCCACCCCCTCACTGAACCAGAATATTACAGAGAGAGGAGAAAACTCTGATGAAGGTCAATGATCGCCCTTGACTCTGGACTCAGAGTCCTCCCCGGTTGGTGAATCGGGTAGCGGTTTTCATTTGTGTAGGAATTATCTTCTGAACAAGATAGATCTATGACCTGTCTCCCAAATCTCCTACACTTCCCCCCAAGACTCCTCCTTTCTGATATCCATTAAGAGGTCCATCTGCAGACTACAACTTCCAGAATTCTGAAATATAGCTGGGAGGAAATCGTACAGGATAGGTCATGAGGAACTGCATCCTGGGATATCTCATTGCTTTAGGAAAGACTCTTATGTAAAGGCAGAAATGGCCAGAGCAAAGCCCATTGGAGTAGGGTGGGCATAGATCATATGAACAAGTCTTCACTGAAGGACTCAGAACACACATCTAGGAGAAGATTCCCCGGATGAATGCCTATAGGCTCCATAGTTGGACAAAAGGCTGGTCACACTAACCCTCTCTTCAGGTCTAGAACATATCTAGTCCCCAAATGCTTAGGGACTCCACACTGTGTACAGAAAAAGAGAGAGCTCATTGCATTCAGAGATCAGTAAACAAAAACCCCCCTAATCTCAATCAGATAGAGAAAGTTCACAAAATCTTTACCAAACTGATATTAAGTGTTTATTTTTTTTTAAAGGGCAAAGACAAAACAAAGCCTCTGGGAGTACCTTACAGCCATTAATGATTCTGTCTGATCTGTTGCTTTCCCACAAGTACACCTACAGGCTGTGTGATGAGAACTGATGAGAATCTACAGACACTGAAAGATTTTCAATCACCAAATATTCAATTATGTTCTCTATGTCCTATTTACTAGAGCGGAGAAGCAGACATTAAAGAAAAATGGTTTGCCATAATAGGAATTGGTTTCAGTTTCACAGACACTGTACTCTCCTTGTTGCATTTGTTTGCTAGTGTAATTTAGCTGTCCACTAGCAAGCAACACAGACAATACTGGGTACAAGGAGAAAACATTGAACATTTGCTTTTAGGTGACCTGGAAACAGAGTTACATAAAATGAAAAAAAAATTTTTTTTAACCACTCCACTATCTCCACTCATTGCCTTATAATCTTCTGTCTTTCTTTCTGTTGTTCTACCTATCCATTTGTTGTCATTGTATACTACCTTTTAACATGCATCAGTGGAGAATAACTGTTAAAGAATATCATAGGGGTGCCTGGGTGGCTCAGTGGGTTAAGCCTCTGCCTTCGGCTCAGGTCATGATCCCAGGGTCCTGGGATCGAGCCCTGCATTGGGCTCTCTGCTCAGCAGGGAGCCTGCTTCCTCCCCTCCCCCCCTTCTCTCTGTCTGCCTCTCTGCCTACTTGTAATCTCTGTCAAATAAATAAATAAAATATTTAAAAAAAGAATATTATGGACTGAATCTTTGTATTCTCCCTCAAATTCATATTCTGATGCCCTAACCCCCAAGGTGATGGTATTTGGAGGTGGAACCTTTGTGATGCCATTTGGGTTAGAATAGGCCATGATCAGGGTGCCTCATGATGGGATTAGTGGCCTTATAAGTAGAGGAAGAGAGACAGATGTCCCTCAATCTCTGCCATGTGAGGATACAGCGAGAAGGCAGCCATCTGGAAGCCAAGAAAACAGCTTTCACCAGAAACTGAATTGGCCAGCACCAAGCTCCTGAATTTCCCAGTCTTCAGATCTGTAGGAAAATATATTTCCCATTCATTTTAGGGTATTTGGTTATGGCAGTCTGACCCAATACAGATTTCTATTTAATGGTAATATGGAAGATGATGATAATGACAGAAAAGATTTGGATTTGTACCATTTGTCAGACATTGTCTTAGATGGTTTACATGCGTAAGTGCCTCTAATTCCAAGCAACATTAGGAGTTAGGTGTTATCAATTGGTCCCATTTGATAGATAAAGAGAGTCTGAAGTCATTGAATCAAAGTCCTATAGTCAAAAGGTTGTAGACCTAGGACTTGAATGGAAGACTGTGACTCCAAAGACTATATCCTTTTCCAATATAAGGTTTAGTACCTCAGTTCTGAAAGTAGTCAGTTGATGATTGTAGTCAGTTGATGATGTTTTGCTTTATTTTGTAGAGGGTGCATCTATTTGCATCTGCTTCTCACAACATCCCCAAGAGTAGGTATTACTGATCTTGGCCTCAAACATAGGTGTACTGGGGTCACACCTACTGTGCTTTCTCTAATGCCTAATATGTCACTCCACTTCCCTTTTAAAGATTTATTTATTTATTATTAGAGAGAGAGAGAGAGAGAGAGAGAGAGTGGTAGGGAGGGGAAGAGGGAGAAGGAGAGAGAAAGTCTCAAGTAGACTCCCCACTGAGTGTGGAGCCCAGAAGGAAGCAGGGCTTGATCTCATGACCCTGAGATCATGACCTAAGCTGGAATCAAGAGTGGGACGATCAACCGACTGAGCCACCGGGGCATGCCAGGCCACTCCACTTTGTAGCAGTGGCTGTCAATGCCCATGCTATCCTTTCAAGTCTTATCATGTCATTATGTGAATTGCATTCAATTCCCAGAACACATCTCACTTGCTGAGGACTTTTCCTGACTGTTGCAGCCAGTCTGTCCATATGCCCACCAGGCCTGAATTCCCAGGAATTGACAGTTTCCTGTTTTCCCCCATCATAACCCTCAACCAATGACTGATGAGAGTTGCTGTGTAAATGCCCACCTTCCCTCACTGTGGGTGGCATAATCTTGACGGATGTCCTTCAAAGGCTCCTGGACGGGGGTTGAGCTGCAGCTGCTGGTGGGGCTAACTTGCTGTGGACATGTCCTTTATGGTCTGCCTTCTCATCCCTGTCTCAGTTACCGTTCCTGTACTGCCCTTTTCCCGCACCTCCTGAAGTATTCACGCTTGAATTCCTTGTCTCAAATTCAGCTTTGGGAGGAACCCAAACTAAGATAACTCTGCATTGTTGTGGGACAGTCATTGTATACTTTGGCACGTTAGGTCTCCATTATTTTATCTCCTCTCCCCAACCACATTATAAACCGTATGAATATATAGTTGTTCCTTCATGACACCTGGACTCTCCTGTGTTTGGGATTCAAGGACATTGTGAAGGAGACTGAGCAGCCCAAGCCACTGATACTTGGTGGAGCGTCCAGCGGCAGGGCTGAGCTCCTGATGCAAGCTCGCTGTGGGCTAGTATGGTGACTCACATACCCCTAACTCATTCTGCCCTGTCACATTTTATCTTGAGATGCTTAATGATCTCTTTGCATTTCAGTTTGGTTACCATTGAAAACGATGACTATCTGGAAAGTAGCACTCTGATTTCCAGTTTTCCCTGGTGCTGAGAACTTCCTAGGAATTTTCCATAAGCTTGTGTTTGGAAGAACATATACATATACTGTTTTTGACTAATTGGCTATTCCGCACATGCTAATTTGCTTTCCTTTTATATCTGTGTCATAGCTGGGGTAGTTGTTTATTACATTAAAAAAAGTTCTTTCAAACTTTAATTCCAAGTTTGTGTTAGAACTAAATTCAGACCAAATTCATCTTTGTGTTACTTATTAAGGAAAAAGAGGGTCTGTTATGTTTGGTGTAGGTTAGTTTGGGAAATCCTTATTTGGTTAAGAGAAGCTTTTCTTATATAGTTTAAACTATTATTTCACATACAATTATAAAGTAAAAAAAAGCAGAGACTTGGCTTTGTTACAATAATAACAAGCCATTCTTATTTATTCACTAATGCAGAACTTTTGTTGGGTGATGTTGGTGTTTGAATGAATAAATGCACTGGTGAGGGTGCCTGAAATGTCCTGGACTCATTTTGGTGTCATTCTGGGCTTTCCTGCTGGAATCTGGACTCTGTGGTGCCATTTTATGTATGTGTTGTCAGGGAAGAAGGGAGAACTGGTTAAGCATGAAGCCTCACATCACACCCATGGGCGGTATAATGGACACGTTCTGAAGGACTGCCCAGCTCGCAGTAATTCAACACACTCTGATCCATAGGCAAGGATTCCCAGCTGCCATCAGCCATGTCTGCTCCAATATGACTTTGCTTTCTTGGCAATGGCAAATTTTTTTCAGTAGTATCCTCTGAATGTAAATTGGGTCATTTATATTCTCTCTCCTGGACGTTTTAAAATTTTAAACTAAAAACAATGGACCTGAGAGTTATTAAGATTGAGTGATGTTAATGCCAACATTCCAAAAGAATAGTTATCAATCCTGGCTATGGCTATACATGGAGATCTGCTGGAGAGTTTTTTTTTTTTTTTTTTTTAAGGCCTTTATTTATTTATTTGACAGAGAGAGCGTGGGAGCTAACACAAGCAGGGAGAGCAGCAGAGGGAGGGGAGAGAATCGGACCCCAGAATCATGACCTGAACTGAAAGCAGAGGCTTAACCAACTGAGCCACCTAGGTTCTCCTGGGGAGCTTTTTAAGTGTACTTATTCATGGGCTCCATCCCTAGAGATTCTAAAGTAATTTGTTTCCGTAGAGCCTTTGCATGGCTTATATTTCAGATTTACCCATGTAGGGGAGGAAAACTTTTCTTTTTTAAATTTTTATTTGAATTTTAGCTAGCTAACATACAGTGCGATGCTGGTTTTAGGAGTAGAATTCAGTAATTCATCACTTATATACAACGCTCAGTACTCATCACCCATCTAGCCCATTCCCCACCCTCCTCCCTCCATCAACCCTGTTTGTTCTCTATCTTTAAGAGTCTCTTATGGTTTGTTTCCTACTTTCCTTTTTCCCCCTTTCCCATATGTTTATCTGTTTTGCTTCTTAAATTCCACATATGAGTATAATCATATGGTATGTCTTTCTCTGAATTGCTTATTTTGCTTAGCATAATACATTCTAGCTCCATCCACGTTATTTCAAATGGCAAGATTTCATTCTTTTGATAGCTAAGTAATATTCCATTATATATATATATATATAAAATGGATATATATATATATATGTGTGTGTGTGTGTGTAAATATCCTCTTCTTTATCCATTCATCAGTGAATGGACAACATTTGGACTCTCTTCATGGTTTGGTTATTGTTGTCTGCCAATAGTGCTGCCATGTGCGTGTACCCCTTTGAATCACTATTTTTTGTATCCTTTGTATAAATAACTAGTAGTGCAATTTCTGGATTGTAGGGTAGTTCTATTTTTAGTGTTTTTGAGGAGCAGCCATACTGTTCTCCAGAGTGGCTGTACCAGTTTGCATTCCCACCAACAGTGCAAGAGGGTTCCCCTTTCTCTATAGCCTCACCGACACCTGTTTTTTCTTGTGTTGTTGATTTTAGCAGTTCTGACAGGGGTGAGGTGATATCTCATTACAGTTTTGATATGCATTTCCCTGATGATAAATAATGATGAGCATCTTTTCATGTGTCTGTTAGCCATCCAGACGTCTTCTTTAGAAAAGTGTCTATTCATGTCTTCTGCCCAATTTTTAATAGTATTTTTTGTTTTTTGGGTATTCAATTTGATAAATTCTTTATAGATTTTGTATACTAACCCTTAATCAGCTATGTCATTTGTAAATATCTTCTCCCATTCTGTAGGCTGCCTTTTAGTTTTGTTGTTTGCTTCACTGTGCAGAAGCTTTTTACCTTGATGAAGTCCTAAAAGATCATTTTGCTTTTGTTTCCCTTGCCTCTGGTGATGCGTCTAGTAAGAAGTTGCTTTGGCTGAGGTGAAAGAAGTTGCTGACTGTGTTCTCCTCCAAGATTTTTATGGCTTCTATCTCACATTTAGATCTTTCATCCATTTTTAATTTATTTTTTTCTGTATGGTGCAAGAAAGTGGTCCAGTTTCATTCTTCTGCATGTTGCTGTCCAGTTTTCTATCCATCATTTGTTGAAGAGGCTTTTTTACCATTGGATAGTCTTTCTGGCTTTGTTGAAGGTTAGTTGACCATATGCTTGTGGGTCCATTTCCAGCTTTTCTATTTTGTTGCATTGATCTGTCTGTTTTTGTGTTAGTACCATACTGTCTTGATCACCACAGCTTTGTAATATAGCTTGAAATCCAGAATTGTGATCCCTCCAGTTTTGTTTTTCTTTTTCAGGATTGTTTTGGCTATTTGGGCTCTTTTGTGGTTCCATACAAGTTTTAGGATTGTTTGTTCTAGTTCTGTGAAAAAATGCTGGTGCTATTTTGATAGGGATTGCATTGTGTGTAAACTGCTTTGGGTAGTATAAACATTTTAACAATATTTGCTCTTCTAATCCAAGAGCATGGGATGCTTTTCCATGGTCCTATTCAATTTTATTCGTAAGTGTTCTATAGTTTTCAGAGTACAGATGTTTTACCTCTTTATTTAGGTTTATTCATAGGTATCTTATTGTTTCCAGTGCAATTGAAAGTGGGATCAATTCCTTGATTTCTTTTTTTGCTGCTTCATTATTTGTGTATAGAAATGCAACAGATTTCTGTAAATTGATTTGATATCCTGTGACTTTGCTAAATTCATGTATTAGTTCTAGCAATTTTTTGGTTAAGTCTTTTGCGTTTTCTACATCAAGAATCATGTCATCTGCAAATAGTGAGTGTTTGACATCTTCCTTGCCAATTTGGATACATTTTATTTCTTTCTGTTGTCTTTTTGCTGAGACTAAGACTTCCAGTACTATGTTAAATAGTAATGGTGAGAGTGGACATCCTCATCTTGTTTCTGACCATAGGGGTAAGGCTTTTAGTTTTTCCCCATTGAGGATGATATTAGCTGTTGGTGTTTTGTATAGAGCCTTTATGGTGTTGAGGTATGTCATCTATCCTTACTTTGTTGCAGGTTTTTATCGAGAATGGATGCTGTATTTTGTCAAGTGCTTTTTCTGCATCTATTGACATGATCATATGGTTCTTATTCTTTCTTTTATTGATGAGATATATCACATTGATTGATTTGTGAATATTGAACCAAACCTACAGCCCAGGAATAAACCCACTTGATGATGATGAAAAATGCTTTTAAGGTACTGTTGAATTCAATTTATTACTATTTTACTGAGAATTTTTGCATCTGTGTTCATCAGGAATATTGGCCTGTCATTCTCCTTTTTAGTGGGGTCTTTGGTTTTGGAATCAGGGTAATGTTAACTTTGTAGCATGTGTTTGGAAGTTTTCCTTCTATTTCCATTTTTTGTAACAGTTGGAGAAGAATAGGTATTAATCTTCCTTAAATGTCTGGTAGAATTCCCTTAGGAAACCATGTGGGCCAAGTCTCTTGTTTTTGGGAGGTTTTTGATTACTGAATCAATTTCTTTGTTGGTTATGGGTCTATTCAAATTTTCTATTCTTGTTTCAGTTTTGGTAATTTGTAACTTTCTAGGAATTTGTTTCTTCCAGATTGCCCGGTTTGTTGGCATATAATTTTTCATAGTGGCCTCTTATGATTGTATTTCTGTAGTTGGTTGTGATCTGTCCTCCTCTTTCATTTGTGATTTTATCTCTTTGGGTCCTTTCTCTTTTCTTTTTGGTAAGTCTGGCTAGGGGATTATCAATTTTATTCATTCTTTCCAAGAACTGACTCTTAGTTTCATTGATCAGTTTTTTAAAAATTTTGTTTGTTTCTTGTTGTTGTTTGTTTGTTTCTATATCATTTATTTCTGCTTTAATTATTATTTCCCTTCTTCTCCTGGCTTTAGGCTTTATTTGCTGTTCCTTTTCTAGCTTCTTTAGATTAAGGTTAGGTTTTGTATTTGAGAATTTCATGCTTCTTGTAGGCTTGAATTGTAACATACTTCCCTCTTAGGACTGTCTTTGCTACAGGTTTGGACACTTGTTTTCATTTTCATTTGCTTCCATATTTAAATTTCATCTTTAACTTCCTGGTTAACCCATTTATTCTTTAGTAGGATGTTCTTTAACCTCCATGTATTTGAGGTCTTTCCAAATTTTTTCTTGTGACTGACTTCATGTTTCAAAACATTGTGGTCTGAAAATATGCATGGTATGAACTTGATCTTTTTGTACTTGTTGAGGGCTGGTTTGTGACCCAGTATGTGATTTATTCTGGAGAATGTTCAATGTGCACTTGAAAAGAATGTGTATTTTGTTGCTTTAGGATGAAGTGTTCTGAATGTATCTGTTAAATCCATATGGTCCAGGATATTTCAAAGCCATTGTTTCCTTGTTTATTTTCTGCTTAGATGATCTGTCCATTGTTGTAAGTGGGATGTTGAAGCCCCGTACTATTATTATATTATTATCAATGAGTTTCTTTACATTTATTATTAATTGATTTATATATTTGGGTGCTCCCAAGTTGGGGGCATAAATATTTATAATTGTTAGATCTTCTTGATAGCTGCATTTCTCCATCCTCTCACTTTCTTTCTTCTTCTTTTTTTAAAAGATTTTATTTATTTGAGAGGGAAAGAGAGAGTGCATGTGTCAAGGGAAGGGCAGAGGGAGAGGGAGAAGCAGACTCCCCATTGAGTGCTGACGTGGGGCTCCATCACAGAACCCCAAGATCATGACCTGAACTGAAGTCAAATGCTTAACCAACCCAGGCACGACTCTGTCCCCTTACTTTCAATTTGTAGGTGTCTTTAGGTCTAAAGTGAATCTTTTGTAGGCAGCATATAAATGGATCTTTTTTTTTTTTTAATCTGTTCTGATACCTTACGTCTTTTGATTGGAGCATGTAGTCCATTTACATTCAGAGTGCTTATTGAAAGGTATGAATTCACTGCCATTGTTTTACCTGTAGAGTGGGTATTTCTGGTGATGTTCTCTGGTTCTTTATAGTTTTTGTTGCATTTGATCTTTTTTCCTCCACTCAAGGAATCCCCCTTAAAATTTTTTGCAGGGCTGCTTTAGTAGTCAAGAACTCCTTTAGTTGTTGTTTGTCTGGGAAACTCTATCTCTCCTTCTATTCTGAATGACAGCCTTTCTGGACAAAGAATTCTTGGCTGTATATTTTTCCCATTCAGCACATTGAGTATATCCTGCCACTCTCTTCTGGCCTGCCAAGTTTCTGTGGACAGATCTGCTGGGAATCTGATCTGTATTCCCTTGTAGGTTAAAGGCTTTCCCCTCCTTGCTGCTTTCAGGATTCTTTCTTTGTCTGTGTAGTTTGTAAATTTGACTACGATATGTCTTGGTGATGGTTGGTTTTTGTTGAATTTAATGGGAGTTCTTGGTGCTTCTTGGATTTTGGTATCTGTGTTCTTCCCCAGATTAGGGAATTTTTTCAGCTATAATTTGTTTAAATAAACCTTCTGCCCCTTTTTCTCTCTCTTCATCTTCTGGGACTCTGAGGATATGAATGTTATTACATTTTAATAAGTTGGAGAGTTCCTTAAGTCTACCGTTATGATCTATTATCTTTCTTTCCCTCTTCTTTTCTTCTTAAATAGCTTCATTATTTTCCATAATTTTATCTATATCACCATAACTTTTTCTATATTACTGACTTGTTTCTCTGCTTTGTCTATCCTCATTTTTATGGCATTCATTTCAGTTTGCATCTTGGTTCTAGCATTTTAAATTTTGGCCTGACTAGATTTCAGTCCTTTTATCTCTGAAGGAAAGGATTCTCTAATGTCTTCTATGCTTCTTTCAAGCCCAGCTAGAATCCTTATAATCGTTGTTTTAAAATCTAGTTCAGACATCTTACTTATATCTGTACTGACTAAATCCCTGGTGATGAGTTCTACTTCCTATTCTTTCTTTGGGGGTGAATTTCTCTATCATGTCAATTTTTCCATTAAAGAAAAGAAGAAGGGAAAAAACAAACAAACAGACAAACAAACTCAAAAACAAAAATGAAAACAGAAACCCCCCTAGATCCTGGGTGTGTTTGGTCGGCTTGTTTAAAGAAATCTTCCAAAAAGTGGTCACTTTTCTACTTGTAGACTTGCACTTTTTGTTCTCTCAGACATCTGGTTGATTTTTTGGGTTTTCAGAATGATTGAATAACTATCTAGCTGTGTTCAAGAAATAAGACAAGTTTAGGGTTCCCCTACTCCTCTGCCATCTTAACTCCTCCTACAAAAACTTTTTATTCTACCCTTCTTAATTTTTTGGTTGGTCTAATAATCAAATTAATGTAGAACAGAGTAATAAGAGAAAAACCAAATTTGATCCTCCCCAAAGACAATGAGACTCAAGGATAAACTGGGTCATTGAAGCTTATATGCCATCATGAGCTAAGGAATGAGATAGGGGCCTGGGCCTTCAGTGGGGAGGTGGGTGACTCACAGGGCCATAAGAAGAGCAGATGCTTGGTAATCAGATTTTTGTCCTGCCATAGAGATAGGTCATTTAGGAAAAAAAAAAAAAAAGTTATCTATTGGTAATAGATCTCTTTCTGGGCCAGGTCCCCTCTCTAAATTCTTTTAGGTAGTTTAAACGAGAGTTAAAAAGTTTTCTTGAATCTGCTGGATATTGATTGCCTCAAAATAGTCCACATGCCAAAGTAGCACATTCTGGGGAAACTTGTTGGAACACCTTGCCTAAGTGATTCTATTATGTAATCAAGGTTAAAAATCAATGTGCTATTGGAAATTGTCAAAGAAACCCCTGGAACATCACAAAATCCTTCCAGTGTCTTTCTAATAAATATTATCATTCTCTCCCTTCCCCTTCATTTTTTCCTCTCTTCCATCCTCTCTCCCTCCCTCTCTCATAGGTGTCTCTGAATCTAGCCCGAGTTAGTATCTATTCCTTACTAATAGAAGAATCTCAGTTCTTATGGGTTGAAGGAGAGAAGAATATACCACCTCATAATATGCCTCTTTGGCATAAGGATTATTTTAGGCTATTAATTTATTTTATTATTTTAAAGATTTTATTTATTAGAGAGAGGGAGGGAAGGAGTGCACATGCAGGGGGAGCAAGAGAGGGAGAAGCAGGCTCCCCACTGAGCTTGGACTTGATGCGGGGTGGCTTGCTGGGATCATGACCTGAGCCGAAGGCAGACACTTAGACACTTAACCAACTGAACCACCCCGGTGCCCCAAGGCTTATTTTTTATGAAACAATAGACACAGCGGAAGTTACCCCTTGGTAAGAGACATTTACATGTATAAGGGAAATCTCCATTTCTAAGGGTGTCTCCCTCTATACCAGGAAGAAGGGGTTGACTAAATTTGTAGAAACTCTTCTCAAAGGAGAAGGCACTGAGGAAACAGCATAATGATATCCTTTAAATGGCTTCTTAACCCCTAACATCTTTCATCTTTACCTGGAGACATTATTTAAGGTGATGGTCTGGGCCATTTCAGAGTGTTACTCAGTTTTCCTAGGTATCTTTTGCATATAGAAGACATACTTGTTATTATAATTTTTATTAAACTTGTTTAGTTTTCTTCTGTTAATCTGCCTTCTTTTTTTTTTTTATTTTTTTTTTTATTTTTTTTTATTATTTTTTTTTTTTTTAAAGATTTTATTTATTTATTTGAGAGAGAGACAGTGAGAGAAAGCATGAGCAAGGAGAAGGTCAGAGGGAGAAGCAGACTCCCCGTGGAGCTGGGAGCCCGATGCGGGACTCGATCCCGGGACTCTGGGATCATGACCTGAGCCGAAGGCAGTCGTCCAACCAACTGAGCCACCCAGGCGTCCCATAATCTGCCTTCTTTTTGTAGAGGTATCTCAGCCAAGAATCTAGAAGGGTAGAGGGTAGAGGAAAAATTATTTTTCCTCCCCCATAAGGTGATATCCATGTCAAGATTACCATCTTTGGAATTTTTTGTTTATAGAAATACATCAATTAGCCACATAACTCCCATTTTGTTATTATGGATCTTAGTTTTTTTATGATTTTATTTATGAGAGAGAGAGAGAGAGAGAATGTGAGTTAGTGGGAGGCAGGGTAGAGGAGAGAATCTTCCTGTAGATTTCCTGTTGAGCGCAGAGTCCAACACAGGACTCGATTCCTGACCCATGAGATTATGACCTGAGCTGAAACCAAGAACTGGACACCTAAACTGACTGAGTCAACTATGTAATCAGGCCTCTGGTTTATAAAAATTGCTATTTTGGTTTTCCAGTATTTTTCTAACAGGTCCTGCATATTCCCCTTAGGATATGAATATTCTGGTTTTTTTTTTTTTTTTTTTTTGCTTTGTTTTGCTTTTTCAAGATTTTCAGGCATTAATTCTATTCCCTTATTTTAGCTTCCTATTTTTATGTCTACATAATTCTTGTCATACTGCCCAGATTGTAACTTTGGGGAGCAAACAATAAAGATAGAATGTCTCGAATTTTCACTGGGTGAACTGGAGTTGAAATCTCTTCTCTTCACTCCCTGTAGCCCCAATGTGTGTCTATGTGTTTGTGCGGGCATATATGCACACATATGCATGTGTATTTTCACATAACTACATAATCATACCTTAATGTATTATAAAATATTTCACTTACTTTTCTTCTTTTTCTGGCTGTCCTTCATTTTCCTTATTTGCTCTACATGATTCCAGAAAGATGAGAAACTTAATATGAGCATCTGTGTTATTTACTATCAGTCTGAAAAACAATTGCCCGTAAACTCTACTGGTTTGTATCATCAAACCTATATAGATTCACACATACACACACAATCAAATTTTAGTGTAACCAAATTGCCAGATATGACTTGGGCATGGCTGCCTTGTCAGTGACCAGCTGAGACTTCTGACACAGGACTCAGTGTGTGGATGCTCCCCAGCTGCACTGACCAGCTGGCAGATGGCACCATGCTGGCACAGGGGTACTGTTAGCCCCACCAACATGCCATTCCACCCAGAAATAGAACGAGAGGGTTGATTTCTTCCTCTGCATGGTCAGCAGAAATGTCCTTTCAAAATCACTTAGGATGATTTTCCAAGTATGACGGAGATCCATTTATTAGCTAAACTTACTTAATAGCTTTACAGCCTTATTTAAGGTTGGGAGTACCCAGTGATTTTTAATTGAAAATGTTGGTTGTGAACTGCTATGAGATTTAATAATGTTATTTCTGTCTTGAAATTCCACTACCCAGGACTGAGCCAAAGTGCTTTTGTGAGTCACTTGGATGCATCTCCTGGCCAGCTGCACATTTATTTGATTTTGAATTACTGTGCTGCCTTGCATCCAAGGAAATGCCCACTGTTCTTCTCTCCTCTACACAGGACATCCTTTCTAGTTTCTGTTTTAAAGTGAGGAATGATAAATTGGGCTAGGAATCAAGAGATAATCAAAAGATAAATACAATCAAGCAATAAATATTTGGATTCCATTTCTATCACAAGGGGTTGCTTGATATCTGACTTAAGGAGGTTGGTATTTGATGGTAATTCACTGAAAAATTGCTGTACCATTCATCACTAAGCCACCGAAAGATACCCAGCCTCCAGGAGATATCATTCCTTTAATACTCACAAAAAAATCAAATACACTCACAGCCTATCTCACGCGTACTTGGGAATTCCTGCATCTCTGTGAAGTAGAGGCAGGGGGTCTAAACTTCCTAGCAGGTCTTCCTTTGGTTTCCTGCTATGCTAAATTCCTATTTATTGCCCTGCCTCTGATTTCCTAGCCTGTGTCTTCCATTCTGTTTTTTCTTCAATTATGGAAGACAATTTTGCTTTTAATTTTCTACCAATTTTCTCTCATCCAAGACAGCCTACGTAATCAACTTCTACTATCTATCCTATCTATCCTATATTTTCTATAAGCCAAGCAGTTACAGAAGGGCAAAAGAGCAATTAATAAGCAATTAATAACCTAATTTACGCCTAAAAGCCAGCAGTTCACAGAAAAGCAAACAAGCGGTTAGTTATCCTATCTATCCTATCTTTTTTTTTTTTTTCTACCAACAACTTAGAGGTGAAGAGTGTGTGGCTATGTGTGTTTTGTGGGCTGGATTTTCCTCCCTCCCCTTCATACATTGAAGTCTTAACCTCCATTACTTTAGAAAGTGTTTGTATTTGAAGGAAGGGTTTTTAAAGAGGTCATTAAGTTTAAATGACATTATCAGTGTGGGCCTAATCCAGTAGGACTGATGTTCTTATAAGAAGAGATTAGGACACAGGCTTGTCCAACAAAAATGACCATGTGAGGACCCAGAGAGGAAAATGACCATCTACTAGCCAAGGAAGGAGACCTCAGGAGAAATCAACCTGTTTGACACTCTCATTTCAGACTTCTATCTTCCAAAACTGAGCAAATAAATTTCTGTTGTGTAAGCCATCCAGTCTGTGGTAATTGGTGATGGCAGCCCTAGAAAACTAACATAAAGCATTGTATCAGAACAGAGCATGGCATGAGAAACAATTCACAACTGAACAGTGGCCATCTTTACTTTAAAGATGTCTTGGCTTCCCTCTCCACTAAAGATTTCTCATGGCCATCTTTTCTTCTTATGATCCTGTCTTTTTTTTTTTTTTTTTTTTTTTAATGTTTTCTGTGCTTCCTTTCCCTTTAGATCTCTTTATCTCTCCCCAGTTCTACCTCTAAGGAGGAGAACTCTCATTTTTGTCCAGGAGAATGGAATTCTTAGGGAAACACAAGGCTGGATGGGTCCTTGCGGGGGGGTACAGAGAGACCTGGCAGCTCTTCCACATCCCAGCTGTGAGCTTTGGGTAGCTTACTGAAGCCTCCATTCAATGGGGTTCTTCTCTGTAAATTGGGGGGTGGTGATGGCACTTCTCTTACCAGAGTTGTTTTGATGATTAAGTAAAACAGTGCATGTGAATCATTTAGCTGAGTCCTGAGCTCAACAAACACCAGTTCTTACGATGTCACCATCCAACCAAGTGGTACATTAGTCGTTGGAGAGAAAGGATGATAAATTGACGCAGGTGCCCAACCGGCCTTCGTGTAAATACTAAACAAGGCTGCATTTCCTTTTTTTTTTTTTTTTTTTTTAAGAATTTTATTTATCTATTTGACAGAGACAGAGATCACAAGTAGGCAGAGAGGTAGGCAGAGAGAGGGGAAAGCAGGCTCCCTGTTGAGCAGAAAGCCTGATGCAGGGCTCGATGCCAGGACCCTGAGATCATGACCTGAGCTGAAGGCAGAGGCTTTAACCCACTGAGCCACCCAGGTGCCCCGGTTGCATTTCCTTTGATACACAAATGGGCTAGTCAGAACCTTTTCTTTGAAATAGTGCATCTCTCCTTTAAGAGCTCTGCTGTCTTTACTCCTCAGCGCTCCTGTTCAGGCAATGTCAGGGTCTCTGAAGGCCTGACAGCACTAAAGTGGGCAAATACAAAGGAGCCCCTGAACAGGTATCTTATTTGCCTGCAGCATAGAGCTCATGCTGGCCTTCTGACTCACAGAAGGTCCAGTCCAATTCAGAGAGTAGGAGAACAGAAAGGAGTCTTGGGCAGGAATCTTAGTCAAGAATAAATAACGTCACTGTGTATATGTGTGCATATCTCTTGGGGTGATGGTATGCCAGTAAATATAAGGATACAGAGATCTAACCCTTGTCACCTTTACTACAACCAATAGAAATTTCTTTGGTGTTACTAAGGCACAGGTAAAAGCAACCTATGCTAATTAAGTTGCTGGCCTCAGTTCATTGCAAGACTGACTCCCCCACAGCTGGGTAGGGTGCTCTTTGTAACTCACAAATGGTGAATGAAACTGTAGGAGGCCAGCAGCCAGGGTACCCCCAAAGATGTGCAATCCCAGAGAAATGACACTTTAGGCACCCAGTGCAAGAAGATTGATTCCCAAATGACACAAGTCTGTGGGTGCTAGGGATCTAAGTCGTACAACAGTGTCAATACATTCTGGCATTGAAACTTGATTTCATCTCCTTTGAAAGCTTTCCCTATTATGTGTAGTTAATGAAAGGCATTGAGAAGAAAGCACCATTCAAACCTTGACTTTTTGTCTAATGTGAATCCTTACAATTTCTCACACAGAGCTTTTAGGGGGTAGTTATTAATTACGCACATTATGGATTATGCAATCAATATGCCTGAATTCCTCTAAATTATCTCATAATTTGATCGCAGAGTAACTCAGTTAACAAGGCAGAAATAACTTTTAAATGATGCCTAATTACCACCCTAACCACCAGATGTCAGTTTTTAAATGCAGGTCGCAGATCAAAAGGCATTTTTTACAATTGCAGGGGAGGGAACGGTGGCTGGTGAGGGAAGTTCAGCCTTCTTGGTACAGGACTTCCTGCAGGGTGTGTTTGGAAATGAGAGCAGAGTGGTAGGAACTTCATTTCCATTTGAACAGTGCTCACAGGATGGTGGAGCTGGACTGTGTCTGTGTGCTTCATATGATAGTCACCGTATCCTGTGATGACAGTATGCTTCCTATGATAGGTGTGTGTCCTTCATATGATAGATAGGGACCCTATGATGATGGAGTTGGTGCATGTCATGGTCTGCCTGGACACCTGAAACCATCATGAGAAACCCAGACAGATGCTGAGTTGAATCGAATATCCCTGGCTGGGTTGCTCTGTGGGTGACAAGGTATGGTGGATGTGGAGGATGGGAGAGGGGTGGGGAAGCTCTCATGTTCTCTCTGAGAGGAGCATCACACGCTCAGCCGCCGGCGGCCCAGGGACTGTAGGACTCTCAACAGAGCTCCGCAATCCAATTTCCAGATAAAGGCCTCAAAGCTGCCTCTGTGTTATTACTTCTCAAACCCACCTGGATATGAGCATTTCAAGGGCTACCAAGCAATGTCATCTTTTTCCTTGTCAAAATTCTATTTAATCCACAGGTAATCTAAAATTTGAAACTATGCCTCATCCTTCTCCACCTGGCGACGCCCTTCTGTATGAGATCAGTAAAACCCTTTGCATTTGTATGAAAGAAGAGGTAGCCTTGCTATAAATATTTTTGGTTTTCTTAATTGACCCTCATGTATAAACTGAGGTACAGCCTGATTTTCCAACTTCCTGATTCTGGGCTCATGGGGCTGCTGAGGAGAGCCACTGTATTTCAAAGAGGCGGGTCGTGGGTAAAGGCATCGTGCTCTTTGAATTTATAGGGACTTCTATTCTAATCAGATTCACCACTTTTTTTTTTTTCTTTGAGCAGTATAAGCTGAGGGAAAAATGTAGATGATGACATCTCTTTCCTAGAGTTATTGTGAAGATGATGTGAAACACAGTAACTACTGCCCTTGGTAGGTCAGTGACCTATAGCTGTCACGCCATCATCATCAATGTTGTCCATCATAAATCGTCTTCTCTGCTCATAGTTTCATAAACGTATGAAACTGATTGTTGACCTGTAGTGTTTGATTACCCCCCCACCTTCCACATTTTGTTCCATCTTCTAAATCACACCTGTTCTCCCAGGTGGGGCTTGAGTCTCATCTCCTCACCTCACTCTTCCTGCCCAGAACACGCCTCCTCTGTTCCCCTCCGTGCTTGCCTTGCTGCTGTTTGTTGCCCTGTCTTCTAACATTCTCTTCTATCTGTCTTTTCTGGAAGGCAAGAACTTGCTTCACCCTGTGTTAGTCTTGTCAGTTCTCTGCAAGGAGAGCCCATTTGGTAAAGAGGTCAATACTTACTTGAATGATGAATAAAAACATTTGCAAAGTGTTAAGTATAATCACTTGGTGATGTCAGTGGGTGTGGAGTAAAACACACAGAATGTAGTTGGAAAACAACCAGCTCCATCTGTAACAGGTACGGAAGCTGAGACCCAGGAAAGCAATAGGCACTGTATTCAGAGTTTTAACTTATCTGTGTTCCTGTTGACTGAACCGTATCTTGTTCAGTAAAAGTATACAGAAGTTTTATGTCATAATAAACCTAAATATGCAGCGTTTCTGTGGAAGCATATTGGATTCTGTGTATGTGGACTGCCAGAAAATGTCTCCTTAAAAAAAAAATTTTTTTTTGTTTTTAAATCAGGAACAATCCAGCATACTGACCTTGATGCTCCCAGACCAGACCACTATATATCCATGTGCTCATTAGCAGCCTGACCTGCCTCTTTTTTCCTTTCTAATAATCCTGGGTTTTGTGCAGGTCAAATTTCCTCCTTGATGCAGCCCATGAGATTCAGAGGAAGCTGAATCCGTTTGGCTCCAGGGAAGGAACAGGATTGATCTAAGACTTTAAACCGTCCGATTAATCTTGGAGCCATCCAGTTTGAGAATGGATATGTTTTAGTATTTTGACCAATGAGCCAAGAGAAATGGTTTTTCAAGGCTTTATGGGAAAATCTTTCTCCCCCTCCTAGGATCCTTCTGGGAACCACTCTCTCTCTCCTACTGAATGGGAACAGCATACCATGCAGCCCAGATTTCTATTGGAAGCTTCCTAAGGCCATAAAAGGAGCTAGCCTTGAGACAAAACAACATTGTGGACAGCAGACTATAACACGATTAAGAGCATGGGCTCTTCATGATATTGTCCCCCTGTGAATCAGCAACAGCATACTTGTGGACTTCAAGTGACAGGAGATAACAGAGTTCCTTAATGTTGAAGTCTGCTGCTTGCCTAACATTCTAACAGAAGTTCTCATGGTAGCTATTTTCCTATAAGTACAAAAATGGTTCCCTGGCCGGTAACAAGATACAATATCAGCTGTAATAGAAATTAAAACACAAAACTCTCCAGGGAGTTCTGAACTATTGAAGTGCTTCAGAGCATGGTTAGAGAGTTCCAGAATAGTGACTTCTTCGTCACTGAAACTCCTAACAGCCCTAAGAGTCTATGACTCTTAATGCTAAAGCTTCATGGGTGCAAGCTTGGAACAAGCTCTTGGTGGAAGTGAAGAATTTTGTAAGTCTGTTGTAGATTGGGTTTAACAACAGGGATAATGGAGAGGGAAGAGCTCTTAGCATGCACAATGAAGATAAAAGTCCTTAATGCCTTTATTAGATTTCTGAAAATGCTCTTGTTTGAGTGGTATAACTTAGCATTAATATCATAGTATTAGTTCTTACACACTTTGTGTCAAATACTGTATAAACATTCGCCAGTTTAATTCTTCTAACTACCATGGTGTATTATCCTTGTTTAATAGAGAGGCAAACTGAGGCTCACACAAATTATGAAAGATGACAAAAATCCAACAGACAGAAGAAGAGTTTTACCTTATGAGCATTTGTCTTTAAATGATCATAATTTTAAATTTTTTAAAATTTAAAATTTAAATTTATCTTTAAAACTGGGGCTATCAGCCAATATATTATATTGCCTCAAAACAATATTATCAGTTTGCTCATTTATTCATAGTAAACAATGAATATTTGCTAAGTGCCAGGCACCGTTCTAGGCTCAGTAGAATATATTAGCAAATAAGTAATGCAGTGCTCTTATGGAGATTACATTCTTGTAGGGGAGCATGGACTAAAAAAAATGAGTGCACAAACATTGGTACTTTTGTGTTTCTAATGCACACAGGATATAAAATATAATGAGAGTCCGAACTCTTTCTGTGTGATCCCTTTACAAAAATATTAACATTTAGTGGGTCAAAGTGTACACCTAACAAACAAAAAACTCGTGCATTTCAGATATGGGCCATGGCTTTGGGAGGGAGGGCTATTCCTGAGAGGTCTGAGCCTCACCAGCCCCTCCCCCAGGAGACCGGTCCAGCTGGCCACTCGCCACCTCCAACCCCAAGTTAATTATGTACCACCGAAAACCATGTACCACCGAAAAATGCCCATATGCCTGAGAAAAAGCAATAGGACTTGGTGAAGGGTATTGCCTAGGCGTTGGAGAATACAACCTAGAGAAGGCCATTGTGGCCCACATTCAGAAGTTTGAAAAGAAGTACAACCCCATCTGTCGCTGTGTCGCGTGGAGGAACTTCGGTAGTCCCGTGACACACGAAACCAAACCCTTCATTCACTTTCACCAGGGCACCTGGTCATGCTTTGGATCCAGCCTGGTTAAGGACAAAGACTGTGTCACACACACCCAGGGATCTGTCCAAAAACAAGGACTAAAGCCTACCTTTTGAATACCAGAGACACATGTCTTCAGCCTCCTAAGGGATTGCCCTGATTTTTGAACCTTTATTGTCTTGTTTCATATAGGGCAGCCTCTGTACGAATTGATGGTGTTTGTAGAAAAATAACCAAACAGCTTCCATTTGTATTCATTTTCTATTCCATACCTCCCTGACTCCCTGACCCTTGTTGTTTCTCCTCAAAATCCACTCCTTTCCAAAAAGAAAAAGGAAATCTTTTGGAGAAGCAAAAGAAAACAACAGAAACTATTGCATTTCGGCTCTAGGGGAAAAGCCTGCCAAGGTGAGAATGTGACGATGAAGTCCACGGCTGGCGGTCAGACGTTGCAATCTCTAAGGCTTGCCAGTAGGTGGCATTCATGCCTTATAAACATCAGAGACAGGAGCCTGATTGGCACTTGGAGCTTACAATGAGACTTTAAGTTCTTTGATTTTATAATGCTAGAGCTTCTTATGCTGTCTAATTATCTCTGTCGAATGGGTTGGGTATATGAAAGACTTAATCAGTACAATTTGAAATACAGGTAATGTGGCTGTGTCTCTCTCGGTGACAATTTATACACCTTTTATTTTAAGGCAGTCCTAAGAGTGTAGCCCATTTTGTTGGAGCCTATGGATTATATTTATATTCATGATGAACAATCGACTGCATGATGAAAATAGGCTTATGGAAGTGCAGCATTCTGTTAAATTATATGGTCAGAACACACTTAGAGCTGAGAATCTAATAAAGGTTTTCACAGAGGAAAATGCAATTGAAAAATAAAACCCGTGCCTAGAAATTGATATGCCTTTTAATCAAGCTTGCAGAGTTGTTCTGATAATTTGCAGGGAATCTTTGCTACTTTACAGGAAGGAGAACATTACAATATGCTGCGTTTAGAAAGAAAAGATGTGCACATTTCGGGCTGTGATTAAAGAACTACTCTTGCCCCTACCATGATCCTTATCATTTTCATTCAGAATTAGGGTGAGGGGTTAAAACATGTAAATTTGAAGCGCAGGGACATCCTTCTGTCCTTCAAACCACATTGCTCTTTGCAGCGAGTGAGTGAGACCCGGTGTTGGATGAAGCATGAGATGGAGCGGTGAACAGAATTTTAAAGGGTGTGTCTGTGTCCTGACGCTTTACTATTATTGTTTAAGGGTGTGACCACTGGGTCCTCCAATGCTCCCTTCATACTTCTTAACATGCTTCCTAGTCTGTAAGCCTATTGCATTTGCTGAGAATGTTATTTGCTTTCTGTCAGATTTACTGTCTGACTTGCAAGGCAACATCTTATTTTAAAAGCCTCAAGTCCCTTGTTGTTGCATTGTTAAGAAGCTATCAGTCAATTAGTATTCAGAAAAAACATCTTGCTGCTGTCTGCAGCAGCCAATGAACGCGTGACTCAGTTACCTTTATGCTGAAGACCTGAGGATTCCAGTGCTTTCTCTGCTAGATCTAATTTGGAAAAAGCTGTCTTTCAGGAAGTTGCTAGACTTTTGTAAAGGAAATACCAACAACCATGACTTTCAATGGCTAGGCTGGTGTTTACCTATTGTATTACCCTGAAGTTAGTTTGTTTACTGGCTTTCCTTCTCTGTATGTGTCTATTAATCTCAGTAATAATCAACCAGCCTCTTTCTGAACTAAACTGTATTTATGAAGTTAAAACCTATTCTTTACTTTTTTTTTCTTGGAGGACAGCAGGAGGGTGTGAGGATGCTTCAACCCCCAAAAGGACTCTGAGTCTCTTTTCTCAGATCCTGTCTGTGAAGTTCCACAGCTCATCTGCCTGGAGCTTCTGGTTCTTTCTTAAACTGGATTTAATCCAACTGCTCCCTATGCTGAGTTCTTCTAAACGAAATCATGTCCGGTGCTTTCCACTTCCTTCTTAACTAAACCTTAGAGTTAAAAAAGTCCAGAATTTACTCCTGATATATATATATATACATATATATATATTTTACAGCTCCACATATGTTTTTCTTTTGCTGAGAAACGAAATTAAAAAAATGCAGAAACTGGGGCTCCTGGGTGGCTCAGTTGGTTAAGCACTGGTTTAGCAGTGGTTGTGACCTCAGGGTCTTGGGGTCTGGCTCCATGTTGGGCTCCCCGCTGGGCAGGGAGCCTGCTTCTCCCTCTGCTTTTGCCCTTCCTCCCATTCATGCTCTCTCTTTCTCTCTCTCACAAATAAAAAAAAAATAAAATCTTTGAAAAAATTCAGAAACCAGTGAACTAGTAATAACAACCTGTCTTTAGATGGGATAAGTTGGGAGAGGAACTAAATTTTCTACAGAAAAACAAAAATCTTTCTTTGATTTTGGTTTAGTGATAGTATTGAAGATTTCACCCTAATGCCGCTTGGGTAAGAAATCTCTTTCAGAGCACAGAGAACTGTCAATTTCGAATCTTTGTGTAAGACAGTTTAGTGCTGATCCCAGGAATCTGTCTGCAAGTCCTGGGGACAGGTTTCCTCCCAAATGCCTAGGTAAAAAGTGGGTCAGATTGGGAGAGTTTTTGATAGAGCAGAATCAGAGAGATTAAAGGTGTGCTCCTTGTGCAGCTTGCTATTTCAATAGAGTGACAGCTAAAGAGTATAGTTCCCACTCCCTGCCTTTCCTCTTTGTTGGAATGGTAAGTTGGAGAAAAAAAAAAAAAAAACAATGTTGTTTATAGCTTGAAAGAAAAGCTTTTACAAAACCGTAGGAAAGTGGGAACTCAGTGTAGCTTTCTGAAGTGTCTGGAAGAAGACAGCATGGCTCACTGCTTCCAAATTAGATCACAAATTTTCTGGCTGATGGCAGCATCTTAGTGCTCACCCTAAAGGCAAAGATCTGAACAAATTACATTTTAATATCTTAGGTTCATTTATCCCTGCTGAGATCACACAGAAGCAAAGAAATACACATACATGGAAATCCAATATACCCAAGGGACTTGGCAGCAGTGCTGTACATGAGAAGAGGGTAACAGTTAAAAGTGAAATTAAACCTCTCTGCTTCTGCAGTAGACGACATGCCCGGCTTAACCCCTGTCATCAAACTGATGGAGTGCTCCCCTTTTGGATAAAAGGGGCATGATGGATATAAGAACAAAACTTTGTTTATTGAAATGTTCCTGTAGTTAAGTGCTTAACCCCCTCCCCTTTTTTATCCCCCAAATATATGGAAAAAGTGCTAATGTTGGCATAAAGCTCAAGTGAGATGTTTTTGTGGGAATATAACACCTTTGGGGGATAACCAGTAGGAAAAGGTAAGATAAGCTATGACCAGAGTGGTGAAGATTTTGTAGATGGTCTAAGGGGTTCATCTTTATTCAGTACATGTTGGGAATCTCATGAAGCTTTTGAGAGTGGAAATGATCAGTATGGAGGAGGCGGGTATTATACATGTCGGGGGCAAAAAGGAGGCAGATTGTTTAGGATACTGTTGTAGTGATTGAGGAAAAGAGAAAGGAATTCCAATGCTATGAGGTCTGAGACTGGGTCAACTTCAGATTGACGGGCCTGCTCAGAGAGATGGGATCCCTAGGAAGAGGCTAGCAGGCTTGGGAGGATGAGAATTCAGTCTTCGATATTCAGTGTGAGAGAGCCATATGGAAGCGTTCATGAAGATATGGAAAAACTGAAACAAGAGTATGTTAGGGCCCAGCTAGAGTTGCTTGAGGAGGGAAGAATTAGGGGATACGAAGCAACTTTTCTCAGAGAGTTTATGCGTCCTCAAAAAATTTGTTTGAATTTTGCATTTTGTTTTTTCAACATGGATGTGTTCTTTTAACTTTGTTTTGCAACTGAGCTTGACAAACGCTTAGTTAAATGAAAAAAATCGTAAGTGTACTAATTGTATTGTTTTACTGTGAGAGTATGTTTCAATATTAGTTGGGGTAAAAGGAAATAAATTCTTCTGGATGTTATTGTCTGTACTCTACCAGGGACCTGTGGGAGTAGGCAAATGAAATTTGATTTCAGCGTCACTTGTAGTGAGAGAAGGGCTCCCGAGTGCAGAGAACTGAGAAAGGAGAATAAAGGGCCCCAGGGACACGTGGGGGATGAATCTTTGAGAGGAAGAGGAAGAGGAAGATAAGCCTAAGAGGTCGATTGGAAAGCTCAGGAAATTAGTGCTGCTGGTTCCAAAGGGAAAACATGGATGATCGACTCCCTCAAATGTTCAGAGAAGGCTTTAAGACCCAAGAGCGTTTGGATCAGAGTGAAGGGAGGTCGAGGGAGGAGAAAGGTGATCGGAGCCAAGAAGTGGGAACCAAGGGTTAACCCAGGAAGTGGAGAGTGAAGAAGCCGAGGAAGGTGAGTTAGAATGAAAGAGCAGGCGGATGAGAAGGAAGCAGTTTCAAAAGAAGGATAGGAAATCCAAGGGAGAGAGGAGAACGCCATTCTGGGGGTGGGGGGCAGGAAGGGGTGGGAGGGAAGTCTCAAGCCCTGATGAAGCCCCAGATACTAGATCTTGTTTCTATCCTCCATGTCGAGCAGAGCTGCAGGGAATGCAGTGGTTAAAAAAAGTAAATAATAAAAATACATAAATAAAAAATTCTGTTTTGTAAAGCTTTGATGACTCTGTTATATAAAAAGCAGCACTTATTCTTGGCGGGAAGCAAGTTACAGGGAAACCAGTCCATTTAGATGGTCTTGTTGCGTGCTGATGCGAAGCAAATCATTCGAGAAGCTCCCTCCTTGCCAATCTCAGGATATCGGGATATGTCTGGTGTAGTACAAAGACCAGCTTTGCTCTATGAACTAGTGGGTTACTCTAGGCCCACTAAGCCTGCTAATTTAATTATTGCTGCACTTGCTGGGAGATAGTCTCTAACGATCTTGGGCTGAAGAACTATCATGGAAAGCATGGGTGAGCTTGCATTTGACTTTGGCATTTGACCTTTACACTCTGTTCCTTGAGAAAATGAAAACCTACTTGTCACATTTGCTCAGCGTGTACCAAATATTCTAATATCGACACGAGGTTGGGCATGTGTTTCTTTTGCCAATTTGACCGAAGCTGCAAACACATTTCTTTTTCAAGTGGAAGATAATGAGAGACTTCACCCAGTTCCCTAGAGGGGCATCTCAGCACGTCAACTCACTACTCTTACTTGTACCTCTCATCAAACATCGGTGTTAATTATGACTGATTAGGATGAGTTGGATTTGTTGACAGAATATCTAATGTAACTAATCAACTCCAATTTTTTTCAAAGTTAATTTTGTAAATGTATTCCAACTGAAGCACCATGGGGTAAGAACTTTTCTTGTTACAGCTCTTGATCTATCAAAAATAGAAATAGTGGATAAACTATTGTATTGCAGTTTCTTTAAGTTGCTTAGGCTTGTGCCTGAGAAAAGCAAGGAAAGGAATTCCTGGAGGCAAAGACCAGTTTCCAGAAGTTGTGTTTGTATCAATAAACACAACTCAGATGTCACCTATCGTGGGGTTGATTTCTTGAGAATTTCTCTTTTGAAGCAATGAATTTCATCTAAGGTCATTTTCCTCACAGTGTCATGTCTGAAAATGTTAACTCAAATTCATTGTGCTTGGGTGAGTTAGCAACATCTCCTTGTTGGAGGTATGTTGAGATATTGCAATATTGATGTTGAAACTTTTGAACTAACAGGGACATTTCCATATCCATGAAACCAGAACTATAAGTTTCAACAATAAACAGCTTTCCTTAGCATATGTAAACATTCTGAAAATATTCTGATCTGACAAATAGAAAATTAGCTTAAATATAATCTCTCTCTTTTTAAGATTCTCCCCACAGTCACCATAATAGTTTTCTTAGAGATCTGTTTTTCATTTTTACAATTCTGTCTGTCTATCCAAAGGTGCTATTTGAGTATGCTCTCCACTTGGCCCTTCTGGGATTTGAGTAAGGGGTGTGTGTGTGTGTGCGTGCATGCGCGCGCTCAACTAAAATGTTGTACTCCAGTTTTCAATGGCAGGAGATGGAAGTTATTTTAAATACAAAAAAGATTTATATCAAAGAACATTCAAGGCATTATTTGTATAGTAGTTCATTTTTCCAAATTCTTATACTTAAAAGGATTTCTACTATATCTATACATTTTTAGGTAAGTGGTCTCACGTCCAGAAACCCAACCTCGTGACCTCAAATGCTTATTTCATACATATTCACAGTGGATATAGAAAGACCGAGGATTTCCATAGTTACACTTCAGAGATCTGACTGAGGTTGGTAAGAAGCTATGAAACAGGTGAAGCTAACCTTTGCCTATTACCATGTAAATCATTTGGTTTCAGAATGTTTGCCCGGGAATGAGTGAAGGTTTGTATTTTCTTCTTGTCAAAATGCCTGTGAACTGGGAGTGAAACAATGATGTTTGCAAATGTCAGCTTTAATGTCTGTCTGCCGGATCCTGGGCAGCTGCTTTTATGTAGCTAAAATTTTGAAGCCTCTGGATGTAGTGTAAGCTGAGCAGTACATAAAGGTGGCTCTAAGAAAATTGATGACAATGTACAGTGATCAGAGAAAGAAAAATGTGAAAATCAATGCCGTTCCTGCCTTACCACCAGAGAGCAGGTGAATTGAGGGAATTATGCCTTTTATTTTGCTATAAAACCATTTCAAAACAAGCATTGTTGTTGAAGTTTTTTTTCCCCCCCAGCATTGTCTTATATCTTTTTTTCTCTCCTAGGTTTATAGCACGACTGACTGAGATTTGAGATGCAGTTTCTTCCAGGAATCGTGGAAGCGTTGGGTATAATGGTGGTCTCATTAGGAACACATTCTACGTGCCAATTGCTATTTGCTTCATGTGGTAAAAATAAGTGTTTGCTCTTGAAACTGCAAATGGCAGAGAAAGGGTTAAATTCTTACTGCAATTCTGCCTGCCCCTTCAAAAATGAATTTTATTATGCTTTGCATGGATGGATTTGACTTCAAAAAAACTCCTAATGGGGGATACATTTTATAAATGTGGGAGAAATGAAATGACTAGGTTGCATTTTAGTAGAATAAAAACACGCTTTTGAGGGTTTACTCTGCTAGAAACTGTCCTAGGTCTACTTTCCATGTGTTCTCTCATTTGACCTACATGAAAAGCCAACGTAATTGCTTATCTTTGCTATCCTCTTCCATAGATGACTCAGCCAAGGTACTCTCCCTGAAAATTTGAGTCTAAACAGAGGGAATACAAATGAATTAAAAAATATTCTGGAAGTTCGCTGAGTTAAATATTATGCTTAAGCTTAATTCTTTCCCTTTGTTATAGTAGCCGTTTTTTTCATTCCTGAGCTCCATATTCCCTGATATTAGTAAATAGCCTCTCCCATCACTAGGACAGGGAATATAAGAAAGATACGAATAATGGTTTCAGCCTCCCAGTGGGCAGGTGGTTCCCTGGGTGGGTTAGAGGCCCTGGAGTTTTTAGCAGGGAGGTTGTGGAATTGTAGGCTGACCCTCATAAAATATATCAGCTCCCCTTCTTTGATGCATATCTAGTGCAAATGCATCTTCAAGTTCAAAGCAGACTACTACCTTTAAGCCTCTCTTCTATAAAATTCTGGAGTCCCCATCTGCCTGGGTGTCTAGAAAGGAGTGATGTTCAGACTTTGGGTGGACAGAAACAGTATGTGGAGAGTAAATGCAACCAGCAAAAAGAAAGTAAGCATGACCTCGTGGAAATCAACAGAGCAGAATGGTAGCAGTAGG
Organism: Mustela nigripes; assembly: GCF_022355385.1. Taxonomy (NCBI): domain Eukaryota; kingdom Metazoa; phylum Chordata; class Mammalia; order Carnivora; family Mustelidae; genus Mustela; species Mustela nigripes. The sequence goes on from NC_081558.1 coordinate 119,363,880, forward strand.
CAAGGATACCACATGAAGGCTATGATTGTCACAATGCACACAGGATGGAGAGGAGAAAGGGTAGTGCTGGTAAGGGTTTCCAGCCGAGGCAACAAAGCCCAGACAGAGAATATATTCAGGAGGGAGCCTTCGAATTTTCAGTGATGTGCCAAAAGCAGCTAAAAATAAAATAGAGACACTGGCTTGGTGATCCCTGTTTAGGGGGAATTTATCTTTCTATCTGAGAAGAGATGGGTGGTCAAAGCTAAAATCACACCTGTTTGTCTTACTTAATTGATTATTAAAATAATCCATTTAGTTGATAATTTAGAAATGACACACGATAAATTTTCTTCAAGAATCTTTTTGAGTTCTAAGTTGTGATTAAAAACCATAGCTAGCTATTTTTAATCAAACAGATTTACCTGAATCTGACCAATGGCTCTTTGGTTATAGGACCAGCGCGTAGACTAGGGAAGGCTTTCCCCAATCTTGTGTCTCTGATCCCCTACTTTCCTGAAAGAAAGGAAAGAAGGTCCTGAGAAGATAGTAAAACAAAGCGAGAGATTTGCATTTTTTAAAATATTGAATATACACAGCTGTGAATTGATGTTTAGAGGAGACTGCATTCCATTTGCAGAATAGGCAGAGAAATCTGCTGGAGGTGTGTTTGTTTAATGTAGCTGTTGGGAGTCTTTGGCTTACACTACTTAATTTCATAGCTGTCACTTTGTTTCATGGGAATGTTGTATTCCCAGTAATTTGCAAGAATATGTGAGTTAAGCATGGCCAGCTCTCATTGGAGGGATGGAATTAACACATGTGATCAGAATATTCCAATAGAGGGCGCCTGGGTGGCTCAGCTGGTGAAGCATCTGCCTTTGGCTCAAGTCATGGTCGCAGCGTCCTGGGATCCAGTCCCATGCCAGGTTCCCGGCTCTTCAGGGAGTCTGCTTCTCCCTCTTGTTCTGCTTGTGCTCTCTCTCTGTCAAAAAAATAAACTAAAATCTTTAAAAAAAAAAAAAAAAGAATATTCCACTTGAGGTTTTTAACCCATTAGGACCAGAATATCAAATAACTTGTTCAAATATGGTCTGTTGGTTATCATTTTACTTTACAAATTGCTTTAAATCTTCAGGCAGACATATATCTATAGCAATCTACATCTCTTGTTAGATATAGGTATTATATATATAATTATTTTTAAAGACACAACATCTAAAGAATTAAAAAGCAGAAAATCACAAATGCAACTCTAAGTCTTTTGTTTACAGAGAAGCTTTTGCAGAAGTATTTATTTTCTCCCCTTCCATTTACATTCTCTGCTCTTCTTAATTACCCCAAATAATCATGGGTTTAGAACACTAGGTGCCTGTTCTACAGTTCCTTGTGAAGTGCATTTGTTATGCAAATTGTTATAGTGAACCATCATTCATAAGCTATTTATATTCATTTTAATAAGGGATGAAGTATCCTGTCTCATTTCATATAAATCCCTCTTTACAATCTATCAAATACGGAAAGATGCTTGGAATTAAATAAATGTGCTACTAATATTAGTGAATGTCTGATGCTTGAAATATTTCAGAGATTTTTTGGACATTTATAATTACATTCTCCTAATTGCTCTGGGAATTAGCAACAAGGATGAGTGAGTGATAGGTAACGCTTCAGACGATTGTCTCCATGGTTTCTTGTCCCACTCATAAAGATGACTTCAGAAAGAGGCACAGGTCAGTAAGCAGAGAAGGGAAGCATTAGAAAGAAAGCAACTATAGGGGCTCCTTGGTGGCTCCATGGGTTAAGCATCTAACTCTTGGTTTCGGCTCAGGTCCTGACCTGGTGGGTGGTGAGATCGAGCCCCTCATTGGACTCCACACTAACTGGGGATCCTGCTTAAAGATTCTCTCCCTCTCCCCTCCCCCCACTGGCTCGCTCTGTCTTTCTAAAACAAATACATCTTTTAAAATAAAAGAAGCAAATATTCAAGAGAAAATGAAGGCAGCATTTATTTCTTTATTTGCTTAATGTTTGCTAATAGCCGCATACTCTGCTGGGGACATGAAGAAGACAGGTTCCCACCTTTGAGATACTGAGGATCCTGTGGGGAGTCAGATGTGTGATAAAATGAGTACTTGTTGCTATTGTCCCCTTAACCTTATCTCTGGCCACAGAGAACATGTTCTTTGGTCTCTCAGTTTTCCCTTTGGTAAGAATGCACATTGGCATGGTTCCCTTGGTCTTTGGCTCTGCAGCTTTCCTACATCCCTTCTTTGTAGGACTTGTTTTCCTCCGGACATAAAGAAGAACCATCTGTCCAAGTGCTTGGCATCTACAGACGCTGCTTGCTACCTTCCTTGTTTTTGTCCATTTAGGGTCACTGGAAGAATGCAGCAGCACCTGTTCCTGTGAGAGGGAAAGACATCTTCTCTGAACACTAAAAACTCTCCTCAATTTGGTCCCATTGGTTAATGGTGGTAGTGACAGCATTCCAATGTGACAAGTCTCCTGGGGTTACTTATGGCAGCGCTCACTGGCCTTACAAATGGATTTTTACATCCTCTTGCACTCAGCTTTGCAAACAGGAAGCTTTTTTACCCTTTTCTTTCCTTTTTTTTTTTTTTTTTTAACTTGAATAAATCAGGCTAACAGCTCTTTGCTGTGGGACTTAGGGTATAGTCTACATAAAACCAGAGACAAATTTGGGCCAGACCAGGTCCCCTTCTTGGCTTACCCTCAGCACCGGTATCATGGTCCTTAGGCAAACAACTGGTTCCATCCTATTTTTTTTTTCCATTTTATGTTTTAAAATATTTGTGTTTTCATTATGGAAGAATTTTTTAGAGGTTGATTTAAATATTGGAGCTTCAGTTGATAAGCTTGTAACTAGTAATATTCCTTTAGGTCAGGGATTCTTGCTTGCTAGGGGCTTGCTGGGATGTGTAAGGTGGTAGTTTGTGAGTCTGTAGACAGCATAATTACATTTCATATGTGAGCAAATTTATGGCAACACATACTGTGTTTCTGACAAAACGATATGGACACTAAACAGTTAGTGGGATAGTTTATGCTTTTAGTTCGAGTGGTGATGTTGACTTTGTTTTCGGGACAGTTGTCTTCCAAACATATGACGATGTTAACTTTGTAGGAGAGAGAGGGAAAGAGAGAATGGTGGTGGTGAGGAGGCTGTGTTCGTAGATGTTTTTAAGTTTATTTTCTTTAATGGTAACATATAGAGAATTCTTTTTCTTTAACTAGCATTGAGATAAGAAAGGAAAAACAGGTTTTCAAGTCAAACATACCTTGGATTCAATCCAAACTCTGTTATTTACTAGCTGTGTGATCTTGGTTAACTAAACATATCTTGAGTGTTTACTTACCTGTAAATTATGAGTAAAAATACAGTTCTTGAAAGATGGTTGTGAGTTTTACATTAAATCATGTATGTTCAATTATTTAGCCCAGTCTTGCTGCAGGTGGTAAATGTTTGGTGGGCGAATGAGTACAACCTTAATCCAATTAAGATGCGTAAGTGATAGGCTGTTTTTGTGAACAAGACATTAGTATTTGCTGAGCACCTTTCAGGCGTGTCAGACTCAGGGCTAAGCACTGGGGACACAGAAATATTGAGTCCCAGTCACTGCCCTCAAGGAAGTCAGTCTACTGGGAAAGTCAAGCCCCTATGCCAGTGTTGTGGTTGAGGTAGGAATGAGAGAGTCGGGCACAGCAGGTGTCAGGAGAGTATAAGGAGGCCCAGCCAGGAGACCTTCCTGGAGGCAGGGTCCCTTGAGTTGATTATGGAAAGACGAATAGGAATCACTTTAATTTATTCATTAGCGGGTGAGAAAGGAAGAAGGAGCTGGATAAAGCCAGTGGGGTCTGAACTTACATTCATTTCTTAGTTTGGGGTGAAAGTTACATGGATTGAAACATTTTCCTTTTTCATGGAGTTTCTGCATTTGGCTTCATCTCTCCCTCCCAGCGGAAAATCCGAAGGGTGGCAGAAGATTGCAAGGCACACCACTGTAGGGATGGCTCCCGTGCTCCACATTCTAAAGGACTTCATAGGGGAGACAGTGTCATACTGAGGAAGACCTGCTGCTGCTTTTTTCATAGCAGGTGGCAAGTTCGAGGGCAGGGCAGCTTGGCAGTAACGACACCCCCTGCTTTATACACGTTCGGTGAGCGCATACACCATCTACCTGGGGTTGGTACCAATGCGCATCGTGCCCCTGGCCAGTCAGCGTGAGAGCGTTGGAGAAGGCAAGATGGCTGTCACAGGGTGATTAGGAGGGCTCCTTTAGGCTATGTTCTGTATCCCAGGAATCCCCACCTCTTTCTAAACCACCCTCTTCCCACATCCCTTGGTAAGTGTATTTTTCTGGGAAACCTACTTGCCTGAAAGATACTGTTATTTCCATTAACAGAATGCAAATCATTCCTGTGCATTCCTGGGTAGGAGGAATCTCTGAGGCTTCCAATTACCGAAGTTATGCAAACAGCCCCTTTTTAAGATTTCCTTAGAGTATGTGCTGCACAGGGAGAAGAAAATGCTTCGTGGAAATTGGACATTAAAATTGCCTTGCAAATACATTTATAATTGCATATAAAACAAAATATGCATGTGAACTGTGTGGTTTTATTTTTAATTATCTGTTTTTTAGTAAACATTCCGCTAAGATTTCAAGAAATAAAATCCCAGGGCCTCGTAAATGAATAAATAAAATATGAAGCATAATAAAATCCGATGATATAATGCACATGAAAAATGGGACAGGAGGAATATAAATAGAAAATATATATAGTCTTGCAAGACTAACATTGTGCTCCTTTATGAAATAAATATCTCTAGAATATTATAATCAAAGAAGTTTTAAAATTTAGAAATGCAGCCCATTATTTTATCTTAGGTTTTATGTCTAACATTAATATATTTATACTTGTTTTTGTTTTTATTAATCCACTGAAACAGGCTTCAGCTAATTCCCACAACCAAAATGTAGTCCACAGATGCTATCTTTCTATAAGGAAAAACATAAATTTAAATTTTGTGATGTGGCTTTATTGTTTTCAATGAGAAGAGTTTTATTGTATTAGCCTTTTCCATTCCTTTGTAACAAAATAGTCTCAAAATCGATGAAATAACAGCTTAAATAATAAATAATATGTAGAAAAGTAGGTCACTGTGCATTAATTCATACAGAAAATAGGTCTGCTCCAACGCGGGTCTGAGAGGCGTATTAGTGTTCGTCATTGCTTTCGCGCTGGAAGAGCTGGCGACCAACAGATGCCTGTCCTTCTTCCTTTCCTCTCTCACTTCCCAGACTCTTGTGTCAGCAAACACTGAAAAAGCGGATAGAAGACTAGCTTCAGCATTCTGAGATGGCCAAGTGAAGGTCCGGGGTTCATGCGACTGCGTTTCCGAGTCCCACGGCACAATGACTGGAAGGGCCCCAGAGCACTGTGGGGAAGTCAGGTCCCTCACCCCGAGCAGCAAGAACTGTTTCTTCCCTTCCTTTCGCTTGAGGAGACCTAACTCCAAACAAACAGCTCCTGTGTTTGTTGCTGACCTTTATATATCTCGGGTCAGTGTAACTGCATTCCATTGGAGAACTGCATTCTCCACTAAGCTTGGCTGTGGCAATTGTCCTGGCCAATTTGCCTTGGCGGTGGTGAAGTGTTTTTACTTACGGAAAATTTTGATGTGTAAATCAGCATATCTAGAGCAGAGGTTGCAAACTTGTAGTTCCAAGATCTGTTTTGTTTAGGTAGCATAGTATTATCTTTTGAGTCATTTTTCAACCTTGAAAAGTCAGATTTCACGATAAAAATATCCAGATTTCTGATACAAATCAGAAAAGCTGACAGTGGAGTCTAATTCCTTCATGGTGACAGCTGGCTGGAGCTAAGTATTGACGGCACTCATTAAAAGTCTATACCCGCATGTGTGCTTTCCGGTCTCTCTGATTTGTGACACCTCGCCTGTCACTCCTTTGTGTCACTTGCTTTTTTGGGTTGGGGCCAGCGATTTTCGAAACTGGCTGCATATTCCCCAGAGTCACCCAGGGAACTTTGAGACCTGGGCTGCACCCCTAGAAGTTTGACTGTATTGGCCCAAAGTGGGATAATTTAATATCACCTCAGATGATTCTAATGTGTGTCCAAAAGTGAGAAACCATGGCTCAGGGAGACTAGAAAGCGGGCACTGATGGCTTTCTCACGAGGTGCCCAATTCACTCCTTGCTTGACCTTGCCAGCTCCATTAAGGAAATTGCAAGTTTCTTGATTCTTTTAAGGAGAATTGATCTAATTTACTCTTCCTTTAAATTTGGTGGGGTCATAGGGATTCACTGGGGCTGATGAAATTCCCAGGTTGGTGCTGTGGCAGGGGATAGATCAAGGATCTTGTCTTTCAAGCAGTTGTAAATGCTGAAGATCTATTCGTACTGTTTGCACCCCCACCCCCCACCTTACAGAGCGCACTCGGGAGAGCTGTGGTTTGCTTCTGCACATCCCTATCTCGCTCCTTCCCCTGTCCCACCTCCAGGGCTGTGCCAGGTGGTGACGTTTTGGCTGAGGAAGGGGGATGTGACTGTGGAGTAGGTCATGAGTTCAACTTTTTTAATGCCCTTAAAAAGACAGGATGTCAGCTTAAAGCTGCCTTTGTCACAAGCATTTTCAATCTTGCAGTGATTTATGAAATACCGTAAATTGCAATCACACTGGCCCATAACATCCTGGCAGCTCCTTCAATAGCAAAACTTTCATCCAAAAATATGATCTATTGGCAGAATAAAAGTTTCAGAAAGGGAGGGTTGTCTAACAGGCAGGTGCTATTATCAAGCACTTCCTGACAAGGGAACGTTTTCTCAGTAGGAGATGTTCTTTCCCACCCACACGGCTCTGCGTGCGTAGCACGGCGATGGAGAATTCTGCCCTGCAGTTTTCTGTGCCTTCTGAACAGGGAAGCGTTCAAGAAGGACACGTCCGAAAGAAGAGGCAGGAGAACAGAAGCTCTCATCTGCAGCGAACGAGCCACAGTTCTTACCGTTCTCTCGGGTCTGGCCTGCAGACAGGCCGTCCCCGCCGTCCTGCGGGAGCCTCGGAAAGCTGTGCGCAGTGGTTGGGATGGGCCAGTTTGATGTGTCATGGACTCGCAGATTTAGGGTGATAAAGAAACGTGTGTGTGTGTGTGTGTGTGTGTGTGTGTGTGTGTGTGTGAAGGAGGTAGGGAGAGCGGCAGGAGAGGGAAAGGGAAAGGAAAAGACAAGGAGGGGTGGGGAAGTGGGACAGGGAGCCGGGCAGGACATCACTTGGGGCCCCGTTCCAGCTGGTTCTTGGGCAAAGGCTGTCATCTTAAAGCACAGTGACTGTTCAAACCTTGTTGACAGACCATACTCGGAGATGCTCAGAAGAAACTTAACATTCAGGATTCCTGAACTGCTTTTTGGACATGGATTTGCTGTCACCTTTGATTTAGAGGTTACCAGATTCTAGAGAACGTCACCTCAGTTCGGATCAGGTGGTGGTGGGGAGGGGCACCCCGCAGTCTCAGAATTTCAGAACATGGTGTTGCTGCTTATAGGACCTGACATGAGGATGCAGGCAGGCCGGCCGAGTTCCAGGTCCCAGAGGGGGGTCCTGCAGGACCCGCCAAGACGGTCCTTGGCTTCACACAGGAAATCAGACGTAAGCCTGCAGGAGGTGAGACCAGAGGTATTGAAGGTGTCTACATAGAAAATACAGATGGAGAGTCCTGGAGACTCAGAAAGGAAAAGAGGGAGTCTTGCCTTTGCTTGGGATTTGGGGTTTTTATTGATGATTGTAGCCTGGTACATGTGTCCTCTTATGCATCCAGGAACTGGTCATAACAAGGACAGGGCCTAGGTGTCCATGGAAAGTCACTTACTCCCTGAAGCCAGGGATCTTGATGTTGATGTGTCTAGCACCAGTGCTCTGGAGTAGGCCCATGGTGGCTCTGTCCTAGCTTTCCTTAGATATCATCTGTTGTGCTGGAAGGCTCCAAACACAGCATCAACAATTTGTCCCTTAAAAGGAGGATGTACATTAAGGAGGTGTAGGGCAGGGGTGCACATCCTGGGAAGAGCAGAAGCTAGAAGCAAAGGGGGAAAAAAAGAAACTTCTTTCTCTTATGAGGTCCCTTCGGTTTCCCTGTGTCAGTGACAGACTTTCTCTTCTAGTCAATCTACTCTTCGAGCTTTGCTTTGTGGTCAGTTGGGGAGATGGGGCTTCAGAATACTCGGGCAGGAAAAAGAAGACAAAGGGACAGTTAACAGGAAGGGAAGATGAACTTTTAAGTCAGCTTATAAGTTGAATTCCAAAAATCTTTTCAAAAAAGGCTATATTTGAAAGGGGGTACTGGTAATATATGTTTGAAAGGATGTCAAATATATATTTGGAAAGAGGTCAAATACATGTGTGAAAATAAAGTGAGGCACATTATTTGTCCTAGAGAACAAAAAGCCTCGACTTTAAAATTCTATGTAGGGGTCATGATTGCACAAGGGAGTAAAATCTCAAGGCTAGTTTTAGTTAGTTGACTTTTTAATGGGACAAGAAATTTCTAGATTGGGGAGGGGCTGATTTTCTCTAATATCCTATCTTGATCATCCTATTATTCCTTCCATATAGTCTGACCCAGAGTAGGATTCTCAAAGAACACATTTTGATAAATTATGGTCAGAAAGAAGTTAGACTTAACTTTTAATTTTGGATTTTGAAAGCACTTAATTATTTGATGCAAACCACTAGGGAAGATCAGTTTTGTTATATCTTCTGACAAGGTTAAACTTTATAGGAGCCCCGTGCTTCCAGGGAAAGCAGTGACAGTTAAGAAATCCCGCCACACATTTGTGTTTTGGAAACAGCTAACTGTTGTCAAATTAAAATTGGACCAAATGGAGTTAAACAGCCAAGGAAGACTTTGTTCAAGACTATTGCAACAGGGGTCACCACTATTGCAATCTGGGAGAGAGATATTGAACTCAATTGGCTGTATAATCTAGGGACAGCTGGGATTTATAGCCCATGGGCAGGGTGAGGTCAGTGGGTAGAAAACTACTGAGAGGAATTTGGTTAGCTATCAGGAGTGGGGAGATTCTTGCTAGCCTGGCTTGGCAGGATTCTTATGAAACTGGGTCAGCTGCCCAAACCCTCGTTTGGAGTAGGAGACCTGGTTAAGAAGAGTGCTCTGAGGCGTCCCAGATCAGTTAAGGAGGGAGTCCTTGTTGCCACAAAGGAACATCTTGCCCTTGTCTGTTCTGAGACACACTCACCCCGTCCTACATCATCATGACTCCTTGAAGACTGGTGGACGACTGTCTTGTTTATCCCCCTCTGTGCAACCCCAGACTCCTTTCTTTTTCTTTTGAGACCTTCCTCATTAATCCATCTCCTCCTGGCAAAAGCCTGAGTAAAATCATCTCCTTAGTCGGCTGTTGCAGAGTGTCTTTCACAGTTTTGGTGCTGTGTCTTGGGTAGGAGTGGAACCCTTGTCTTTGGAAACCCATCTACTCCACCCAGGTAACCAGGTCTCTTGGAGCCCTTTGTGCTCAGTTTCTGATTGGTAAAGGGAATTTGATTCTTGCCTTTGCAAAACTGAATCCTAAATGATATCATTTGCATGTAAATTTGTCTTTGAAATTTTCAAAGTGCCCTGAATTTGTTCTTTCACGTTGTAAAAAGAGAGGTGGTAGAAATAATTAAGTTTATTTGATTTATTACTATTGATGAATTTGCATGGAAAGAGAGATCAAATCAGATGAGATACTTAGCTTTCTCTAGGTTACATTCGTCTGGGTGAAATGTTAGTAATACAAATACTTCAGAAGTTGTGTGGTGTTGGAGCAGTTCTCAGAGAATTCTCAATGCCTTCGCTGTCTGTGATGTTTCTGTTTGTCTGAGTCCTGGGATGCTTTGCTCAGTAATAGACAACAACAGCATAGCACTGTCAATTATAATTTAAATTGTTTTTTAATGTCGACTTGGTTGCAACTTACACTGTGGGTGATAACGGAGACAGAATATTTCTTCCTTCTGGCACCATGGGATCACTTAAAGTACAAGCATTCATATATACATACAAACTCTCAGTAAACATCAGATGACTACATTACAAGCAATGTGCTAGGCACTAATGAACAATTGGATGGACAAGTTAATAATTTATTGGTGAAGAGAGACAAGAGACCAGTGATCAGAAAATAAATGAAAGTTACAGATGATGATTTTTGTGAAGAAAACACAGAGTAATGTGGTGAAGACTGGGAGGAATGTTCAAGGCTTCCTGGGGAGGTGGCATGGGTTGAGACTGGAAGGTTATCGTTGAGCCAGCTGTGCAGACCGCGGGGAGAAGAGCATTTCCACCTTTCTCTAATCTCTACCACGCACACCTGTTGGGCTAAACAATACTTTTTGTTTGCTCAGTAAATTTTTTTTTAAAAGATTTGCTTTATTAAGACAGAGAGAGTGTGTGCCCATAAACTGATGGGGCGTTGTAGGGGAGAGGAAGAGGGAGATGCAGGCTTCCACTGGGCAGGGAGTCCACTGGCGGGCTTGATCTCAGGACCCTGACTCCGGGATCATGACCTGAGCCACCCAGGCACCTCAATACAATTTTTTTTTTTGCCTGATGTGGCAAGTAGGCTACTTTCAAGAATGCATTTACGTTCTCACCAGTCTTGTCTACTGATCAAGAGCCAGTTGTATTTTTTCTCCAAATTTGTTTATACTGCTTGTGTTATCTCAATTATGCAAACTGATGAAATGTGATTTTGAAAAGAGTCACTTTTATGGAAATTAACTTCTCTGGTGTGGGAAAATTTTTCAAAAGGCAACTTGCTAAATTTTTGCTATCAAGTTAGGTGGAGGCAAGACAACCATCAAAGTTGGAGAAAAATTATAAAAATATGGAAGTATTTTGGACTTAGATTGCTTCACAAGAGTTTTCATGTTTTCTCACCAATTAAAGAAATTGAAACTGAAAATACTTGACAGTGTGGTACATAAAGACAGATGATGCAGAGCTATAAAAAGTGGACCCACAACCAAAACAAGTTAATCTTGGCTCTTTATCAAATGACTGGTTGAGGAGCGTACATTTATGTTTTAGGTTAAAAGAAGACGTTTATTACTTGTGTTTTACCACTTTAACTTATTTTTTCTTTTCACTGACGGACCCAGTGATCTGATTAGGTGAGGTTAAAAAAAGCACAGTATTATTTTTCTCAAGAAGAATGAGATCATGCTAGTCATATTGTTCTGTATCCTTTTTTCTATTTGATATATCATTAACAATATAAAATTTTAGGTGCTATAGTATATCATTAGGTGAATGGATCATAATTTTTTAAAAAATATTTTATTTATTTATTTGTCAGAGAGAGAGAGAGAGCGAGCGAGCATACACAAGCAGGGGGAGCAATAGGCAGAGGGAGAAGCAGGCTCCCTGCAGAGCCCAGTGTAGGACTCGATCCCAGGACCCTGGGCTCATGACCTGAGCTGAAAGCAGACGCTTAACTGACTGAGCCACCCAAGCACCCCTGGATCATGGTTTTTTAAAGCTATTTATAACAGTCAAATATTTAAGGGATTTGAACTTATTACTATAACGATTGACCTTATACACACATATTTGCATTCATATTTTATAATTTTCTTAGAATACATTCCCAGGAGGTGAATTTCTGGCTTAAAGCATGGCACAGTTTTAAGAATTTTGATGTATGTGATCATCCTTCAGTAACGTCTTTTGGGAGTGAAATATTTCTGAGATCCCCTGAGTATTTCCGAGGCAGTTCGATAATCAGACCGTAGATTCTGCTGTTACAGGTTATGTGCACATAGAGGGTGCCCGAATTCAGGCTCCTCCAAGGACAGAATGAACCAAACCTAGCAATGAAACATAAAACAATAAAACAGAGCACAGCACCCAGGACATACCCAGCAAAGTCACTGTCGTCTTGTGAAGAGCTTGCTTTTGTCAGTTAAAGCCTTTATTTTGAGTGACAAGTAAAATGTAATAGAATCTGAACCATTCCTGTGATAGTGGTCCTCCCACGCTCTTCTTTGAAAGTACTTATTGGCTACCTGCATCTTTCAATTTAAGGGCTGCCCATCAGAGAATAGGCACAACCTTGCTTGAAGGAGTAATCTTCTTTGTCAGCACACCTGGCTCTCTTCTCGATGATGTCTGTATAAAATTTGTTGCTTCTTTTTCTCCAGTATACTTTGTGGTCAGTTTAAATGCCATGCTTTCAAATGTCCCTTAGAGACAGCCCTAGAGGAAAATAATGGCATTCGTTACAAATGCCTGCATGCAGCATGAGCCCCAAATGATCCAGTACTCAGATTTCACACCTTTTCCTCACATAGCTGTCCCTGGATGTCTTTCGAGCCGATAATTAGGTTTCCAGGGTTTTTCTTTCTCATTAATGGCCCTGGTACTGTCAAAACCCCCATTGAGAGTGAGTTTTATTTAAGGCAGAAATTAAATTCCAACACAGAGAGAAGAGCCAGGAATTCCCGCCCCATCATCCAGTGATAACAGTATCTCTTGCCACTCTGTGCCCTGAAATGATTTAATAAGGGTCCCTTTCTTGTTCCAAACTCAAATAACAACTTCCAGATTTAAAATTCTCTTTGTCAGTTATAATTAATTTCTTCTTTACTTACTCCGTGGCTTTGGAAATAAATGCTGGCTCATCTTCTGGAGCAGATCTCTTAAGCATCACAGAGGAGGAAGATATTGACACTTTGGAGAAAAAGTGTCCCAGCCTTCTTTCCAGGGTGGGAAAGCTGACCCAGAAATGGAGCCTGGAAAATAATGTGATGTAGGGAGTGGAGAGGTGGGCATGGGGGGTCTGTGGAAACACAGAGACACACAGAGACCCAATTCCTTCTCAGGTGATCAGAGATCAGAGCCAGGCTCTGGGGGCCTTGAAGGATGGGTAAGATTAAGCGAGGCCGACAAGATGAGCAGAAAGAGCATTGTAGGGAGGACAGGGTGTATTTGAGGAAGTCCAACAGGCAGTAGGGGTATTTCAGGAGACAAAGTAGGGCTGTTTGCAAAATGACCTACGAGTACCAGGCAGGATTCTGTCTCTCGAACCTTTTTCCCTCAACACCTCTATCTTGCTGTTATCCTTCATTAAATCGTCATTTGAAAAAATGGCAAACTCTTGTTTTCAAAATTTTCTTAAAAGGAGAATAATACTGGGAGAAATGAATAGAGGGGTTTCCTGCGGGGCCCCAGACTTTGTTCTAGTCGCTTCGCATGGATTATCCCATGTGGTTCTTGGCCAGCCCTGCGCGGCTCGTCTCAGTAACCACTGTCAGTTTTGGGTGAGGAATGAGTGCTTGGTGAGCAGTTGGCAAAGGTCCCGCTGTGGCAGGTTTCCTAGGGCTTTCCAGGGTCAGAGCAAGGCCCTGGCAGGGAGGCAAGACCTCGCTGGTGTGGTGTGGTCAGGTGCCCGGGCTTTGGGGATGCGTCTGATGGCAGTGCTGGTGTCCTGCTCTGCACAGCGGGTGCCTGGATATGGGACACCAGGGAGAGGTAGAAGGAAGCCAAGAGGACTTGTACCCTTTCCCCAAGCACACGTACCAGTTTCTTTCGTATTCATTTGATAAACACTGAGGGATCATCTCCTGTGAGGCAGGCGGTGAGACAGGCACGGGGATGACAAGGACATGCTGAGGCAGGACCGTGGCTCCTGGGAAGCTCATGTTCCTGTGAAATGGTGAACACAGACGCCTCGCCAGTTATTACAGAAACGCTCCAGTGGAGGTGCACGTGATGTATTGAGGTGATCACTGTTGCTTGAAAGAGGCAGGGGAATCCACTGAGGTGGTGCTTCAAGGATTCCCAGGGGATTTGCTGTCTGGAGAATGTTGGGGTCTGTGTGCCTGAAAGCAGGGGAGGAGGCGCAGGAGGAAATGAAGTTGGGGGCCAAGGTGGGGGCCAGGCTGTGAAGGCCTCAGGAGTCCTTCTGAGGCGTGAGCTTGATCCTGTCAGGTCTTAAAGAAGGAGCAATAGGATAGTAACCGTGTGATTCAGTGGTGATTCGGACGACAGCGCTGAGCAAGGAAGAGATTAGAGGCAAGGATGTTACAGTGGCTGTGGAGATAGGATGAGGATTAGCAGTTGGAAATGAGAGAAAGGTAGAGAATTCCTTCATATTTTAAAAAATTATAAAAGCAATTCATGCTCACTCTAGAAAGTTCAAACAAAGCCATGCATATAAAATAAAAAGCAGGAGTCCATTCCTCCCATAAGAATAACCCCAACTAACAGGTATGAATCTTTTCCAGACAGTATGGTTGTCCTTTGTGCATACGTGCACTCATCCCTACACACACGCGTGTATGCCCACTCTTTGTGTGAGTCAGACATTGATCCTGTCCTCATGGACCTCACAGATGTCCAGTAGGCTCCCAGCCCTATGAGCCTGAGGATCAGGCTGCTATTTGAGTGTTGTAGGTATTTGAAGTATAGAGAGCAAATGGATAAGCAGGGAGTTCATATTGGGAGAAGGGAAGAGGGTCAAAGAGTCCTGTGAAATATTACATGTAAGGGCTGGGCAAGGAAAGACAGGACCACAGGAAGAGAGAGAGAGACTAGAGAGTTGGAAGAAATCGGAAAATGTGATACTATTCATGTCCGAAAAAAAATAATTTTTAAAGGAAGGGAGGGCATGTCATAAATGTTAAATACTGCTGAAGGGTCAAGTCAGTTAAGGATTAGAGAGTGTTCATTGGATTTCACAACAAAGCATTTCTCAAATCTGCTCTCTCCTGTTGCGACTGCCTAGCTCCAGCCTTCATCATCCATGACCCAGGTGACTGACTGCCATCACCTGGAAGCTGGGCTGCTGGCCCCAGACTGATTCTCCATGTCGCTGCCAGCCTCGTTTCTTCTGAAGTGAAGCCATGTCAGTCCTCTTGTAAAAAGTCCCCAGTCCCGAGGGGTTACAAGATGAGGTCCAGCTTCTTAGAATGGCATGGCCATCCTCAGCGCCCACCCTCTCCACTGCTTCCATGCACTTTAAGCTTCCACAGTACTGAATGGTTTCTACTTCTCTGAAGACATCATAAGCTTTCACTCCCCTGTCTGTGCAGTGTGATACCTGCCAGGAAAACCTTCCTCCTTTATCTCTACCAAATGCCTGCCTATTCCTCTTTCAAAGCCCAACTCCCCTTCTCGGGGAGGCTGTCTCCCAGTCCCCTTTCCCTTCCAGTTTATTCTTTTTGTGTCACACAGCATTATGTTTTTTTTTTTTTAAATATATTTCTGTCTTCCTTAGTAAATTGCAAAATCCTTGAAGGCAAGGCATGTGTCTTATTCATTTCTGTGACGTTAGACTTGGTATAGTACTTGTGATATAGTGAGACACTCAAGCATTGTATTGAGATTGGTTGATTGTCTTCCAAATCTTATCAAAGCTATTAAGTGGCATTTTCTTTTTTTTTTTTTTAAGATTGATTGATTTATTTGAGAGAGAAATCATGCAAGCACAGGTGTGGGAAGAGATACAGGGAGTGAGAGAGAGGGAGACAAACAGACTCTCCACTGAGCACCAAGCCCAACATGGGGCTGAGACCATGACCTGTGCTGAAATCAAGAGTCAGACGCTTAACCGACTGAGCCACCCAGGTTCCCCTTTAAGTTGTATCTTTAAAACAAGCGTCCTAGAGTAGAATTACCAGTTATTTTTCAGATTTTCAGATTTTTCCAGTGAGGAAATTGAGACAGAAAGGGATTTTTAACTCTGACAAAAATAAAAACTAGATCATCTAGTTGAGCCCTTATTTTGCAAATGAGTAATGGCAAGTTCAGAGAGGCTTGAGAACTTTTCCCTGGTGGGCCAGGGAGCCAGAGACGGGGATACAGATGGGAATCCAGGCCTCTGGTTCTCACTTGAGTGCTTTTCTGTCAACCACTTGCCTTACTTTAATGTGGAGCTGGTCTGGTGGCAGGGCTATCGTGTATACCCCTTTTCTTCTGGAATGCCAGGACGGCCAAGTTGATAAATTTATTAGTTGACTGTCTAGTGATGGAAAATGGGTGCTTTATGTGCATTTTAAAGAGCTATGGAAGATCTACTGTTTGTGGGGAAGTGTACCTGTCTGCGTCTAGCTAGAGAAGAAAGCGGTGCTAGGTACTTCAAACGGGGAGGGGTTAACTATAGGGAATTGGTTCTAGAGATACTGGAAGTTTGGAGGAGCAAACGAGGATGATAGAGTAACTTGAAGAGTAGGGACTCTAGGAAGAAGCTACTATCCTCGAGAACAGGGGAACAAAAGACAACTGGTGGTATTGCCACAGCCTGGGGTTAGAAAAGGGGCCCGCGGACTGGTCTCTGAACCCTCAGGGGTTTGGTGAGTGAGTCTTCTAGGAGGGTTTGCCATGTAACCGGTGCTCAGATCTTGAGGTATCGCCACCTAGTGTTTGGATTTTTAAGGAATGTGGCCTGGAAGGTGTCTGGACTGCAGAGAAGGGGTGTGGCCTGGTGGGCAAGGGATGGGAGTGTGGTTTGTGCGGAGGGTACTGACAGACACCAGCAGCAGGGACAGCACCTGCCTGCTGTTGTTGAAGCGATGGAGGTCATGCTGGAAGTGACAGAGTTATTTTCTCTCCTCCCCAGGAGGTCTAAGAACCTTGGAATTTTGGTCTCTTCACTGCTACCCACTCTATAAAAGAAATAATTGTTCCTACATATAGTTGTACCTTCTTGGCAATCAAAAAGGAGAATCAAAGATACTAAAATTAATGAGTTTCTATTCCAACTGAGAAGTTAAACTTTTAAAAATTAGTGAATGAAAGACATTTTCTGTTGCTCACCGCTGATGTTATATTTGTCAGCCTTTACTTATGACTCAGTACGATGGATTATCTAATACCAACATTATCACTATCATGGATTATCTAATACCAACGTTGTTGTCTTTCTGTGCAATGGTTTTACAAGAAGAACCTAAATCTCTCAAGAATGGTATTTAAAAAAGCAACTCCAAAATTAAGAAGGAATAATTATTCCTTTAATAGCACCAGGACATGGTTTTCTGAAAAGTATATGTATATTCTGCTTCGTTATACTCACTTTTTTTTTTTTTTTACATTTCTCACTTTATGGTTTTAGCAGTTTTAATTAATAGATGTAGTTAATATACAGTATGTCTTAGTCTGGGCTGCTATAAGAAAAATACCATGAACTGGGTAGCTTTTTTTTTTTTTCCAAGGATTTTATTTACTTATTTGAAAGAGAGAGAGCACGCATGAGCAGGGGGATGAAGGGGTGGAGAATCAGAGGGAGAGGGAGAAGCGACTCCTCACTGAACAGGGGGCCCAATACGGGGCTCGATCCCAGGACTCCAGGATCATGATCTGAGCTGAAGGCGGATGCTTCGCCAACTGAGCCACCCAGGTGCCCATAGGTGGCTTCTAAACAACAAAAATTTATTTCTCACAGTTCTAAAAGTTGGAAGTCCAAGATCAAGGCCCCAGTAGGTTCACTGTGCGGTGAGATGGTCATCTACTTGCTCTGTCATCTGGAAGAAGGAGCCAGAAAGGCCTCTGGCATCTCTCTCTCTCTCTTTTTTTTTTTTTTTTAAGATTTTATTTATTTATATGACAGAGAGAAACACAGTGAGAGAAGGAACACAAGCAGGGAGGGAATGGGAGAGGGAGAAGCAGGCTTCCCACTGAGCAGGGAGCCCAATGTGGGGCTTGATCCCAGGACCCTGGGATCATAACATGAGCTGAAGGCAGATGCTTAACATCAGGCATCCCTCTGGCATCTCTTTTATGAAAGTGCTGATTTCATTCATGAGGGCTCCACCCTCGTGACCTAGTCATCTGCCAAATGCCCCGCTTCCAATACCATTGAGGATTGGGATTCAATGTATGAATTTTTAGGGAGACAAATATTCGGACTGCATCACGGTACATTGCACACATTTATGCATGTAACTTGATATGTGCATGGCATTATGAGAACCTCGTTGCAATCAAGGTAGTAAAACTATTCATCATTCTTGTAAGATGCCTTATGTCTCTTTGTATTTTCTCATCCTACACCTATTATCTATCTCCAGGCAACCAGCAATCTGCTCTCTGTCATTATTACATAGTCACATGTTAAATTTCATAAACATGGAAAAAAATAGTTCTGTGACTCAGGAAAAGCTAGTTGCTTATCCAAACATCCCTTGCCACCTTTTCCTTTTAAATGATTCTGATTATATCATATATATATATATATAGCCTTCCTCACTGCTAGGTATTGCTATGTAACTAAGATCTTCCCAATGAGATGGAAACAAAAGTGTTCTATGAAACTTCTGGGAAGACTGATTAAAGGGAATGAGCTTGGCTGGGAAATCATCTTTTCACCTTTCTGTCACTGCCCTTCTTGCTGTGTGGAATGCATAGGTAATGACTGGAGCTCCACCAGCCATCTTGGACTATGAGGTGGGACCTTGACAGTTGAAACCCTTTACTAATTTGGTGGAGCAGAGAGGTGAACATGCATTTCTGATGTCACTATGATGCTTTTATTCCAAACCTGCACTGTCCATATCTGGATTTTACATGAAAGGGTCATAAGCTTCTAATTTTCTTAAGCAAATCTTATTTTGCTTTCATTTATCTATACAATTGACCCTATCCTCACAAAAGCATTCACATTTCTATTTTTGCTTTCTCAGAGAAGTCATAACCATGCCACCTGCTTTTTTTTCATTTGAATTATATACCTGATATAAATCCCCTTTTAAACATTTATGTTTCATTTAACTTTGACAGGGAATCGGTCACTTGGCTGGGGTCAAGCCAATTTCCTTGAAAAACATTAGCAAGCAAGTTGTTACAACAACTTGATTCCTGAGGCTCTGACACATCAAATCCTCCAACAGAATAAACTGTTATACATTAAGTACCTTTTTACCTTAAGGGAATTTCATGATACATGTTGCCTTCAATACTTTTAAGGGGGGGCTAAGGAGAGTCCTTCTGACTTCCTTTCTCAATGTAGAAAAAGAAAGAATGTAGAAACTACAATCCTATGTGGGGGGGATCAAGTGTCATTAGGGCTAAAGATAAATCTTGAAACACTATTCCCTTCTCGTGACATTGATGTTGTGTGTTCCCATCACTGTCCTGACTTGTGTACAATGGCACCTACCTTAGAGTGTGAAAAGGAGAGTCATTCATGTAGCACTAGCCACCGGGTGTAAGAACGCCATGGAAACCTGTAGTAGACCTGGCATGCTTTTTATGGACTGGGTTCCAGCCTACCTCCTCCTCACAGGGGTCTAACAAGCATCCTCTCGTAAGGCAATGTGGTTCGTGCTGTAAAATATAAACTTAATTAAGCTCTGTTAGGGGCTGCATTCCCTGTGAAAAAGGGAAAATGGATGAACTATAATAAAGAAGAATTGGCCTAGGCAAACATTTGTGCTATTTTTCACTGGCATTTCTGGAAATTAAGCTATTAAATCAGGAGAGCGGGTCAGACTGGTTTGATATTTATTTTTCATTCCTTGACGGCAAAATAAAAGGCTTAACTTATAATGACATAAAATCAACACCTACTGTGTTCCATTCATTAATTCTGGCGTTCTATCAAAAACATCTCCCAGGTTTGTCCAATGTGATTTTTTTTTCCCTTCATAAAAGCCTGAAGCATATTAGTCACGATGCCATTATATTCTAGGTGCTTTAAAAAGCTTTCAATGATTCCTCTCATCCTCTGCCTAGCACTTTTTAGTGAGAAAGCAAAGCTGGGTACATTAGAAAGTTTTGTGGCTTGTAAAAATGTCTTGGCATTTTTTCATAGACTTGGTGGTCTCTTTCTACTTCCTAGTATTTTCAGACTATTGTAAGTGGTTTACTGAAGGCAGAAGCAATTTGGATACTCTACAACATATTTAACTCAGACCTTCTTTATTTTAGCTTAAACTTTACAAGGGCTTTTAAAAAAAATAATGTTTCTTGAAGTCTTCATTATTTTCCACCTGGGTACACTTTTTCTTTGCCATTTAAAAAATTTATGTGTATTGGATTTATCTTGTTCTCATAACATTTCTACCCTAGAAGATAAAGATATGTCAACTTGCTTTCTTTTCCTTAGTTTCTATTAGAGGTGGAGAGGGACAGACAGAGAGGGAGAGAGATAACCCCAAGCAGGCTCCATGCTGGGCAATGCAGGACTTAATCTCAAAACCCTGAAATCATGAGCTGAGCTAAAATCAAGAGTCATATGCTTAACAAACTGGGACACCCAACTGCCCCTCCTTTCCTTAGTTCAATGCAAAAATTCCTCTTATTTCCTTTACTTGGATCATATAATCATCTTAAGAAGGGTATAGACTGTTGGCTAGGTTTGGAGTGTCTTTCTTGACTAATGACTCCAGCTTCATGTTGGGATGCCAAGTCTTTGGATGCCCAGTGGCCTCATATAGTTCGGCCTGGAAGTTGCTGTGTTCATGGTAGCCAGGAGCCTCACTGGGCGAGGTGTGCAGGGACCCTGCTTGGTCCCAATGGGACCTCAGATACAGCAGTTCACTGAGTGAAGATGGGCTTACAGAGTCATGTAAGTTTATGGAGAACTGTCCTTGGGTTTACTGCAGCCTACTTATGCCCAGAACATTCTCTCATGTGCACAGTTTTAGTGATTGTTTAAGGGGCAAATCTGACCACATTTCCAACTCCCTTCAAGCTTTGTCATTGCTGATGAGATAAAGAACTCTTTTCTCATGGCTCACAAAGGTCTATGTCTAACTCTGATCCGTTCATCTCTCACTATTAATAGTCCTTGCACTGTGCTCCATGCTCCGATCAGACTGACGTCATTTCATATTCTTGGATGTGTCTTGCTAAGTGGTCCTGAAGTTGAAGTCACCCAGTTTGTGGTACGTTATTATAGCATCCCTAGGAAACAAATACAGCCTCCTACTTACCATGCATCATTTAGATGCTGTGAATACATCATTTGGCAAAACGAATGCCCTACCCTGAAGAATTCACGTTCTAGTGCAGAGGGATGGACCATGCGCCATGGACATGCATGAGAAGGTAGTAGGTGCTAAGGAAAAGAGTGTATAGAGGACTGAGCAGTGTGGGAGAGTGGGGCTGTGTAGGTCTCACTGGCAAAGTGACATTTGAGCAAAGACTTAAAGCTAATGAAGGAGTTATTCAAGGTTTTCTGTGGGAGCAGTGTTCTGGGCAAGGGGAAGAGCTGAAGCCAAGTCCCCAGCCATGTGTGCCTGGTGTGTTGGAGGAGAACTAAGAAAGTCAGCATGGGGGGAGGGGCCTCTTGGGGTGGAGGAGAGAGTATGGGTGGATCCAGATCACCTGGGGCTCCTTAAGCCCTGATAGGTACTTTGGCTTTTACTGTGACTGAAAGCAGAAGCTGATATGCGTTTTGGAAAAGGAATGATATGATCTAATTTATGTTTTAAAGGGCTCACTCGGGCTGCTGTGCATTAGGACAAGGATAGAAGCAAGGAGAACCATTATGAGCCCATTGCAGTAATCCAGGTGAGAAATGGGCCTCACTTGGACCAGGGCAGGGGTAGAGAATGATTTAACAAGTGGTCAAATGCTGTATACGTTTTGAAGGCAGAGTCATAGGATTTGCTGACAGATTGGATATCGGAGCGTGTGAGAAAGAGAGGAGTCAGGGTGAATCAGTTTATGGCTTGAGCAGATGAAAGGATGCTGCTCTCTATTATTTCTTATCTTCTCTTATTTTGCTGAGGACATTAAGGAATTTTTGGTGAAGCCGATGCCTTCTCTGTTTGCAACTTTTCTATTAGTTTGCTTTCTTGATTGTTTATTTAGAATAAATATTGGCTTTCCATTTTATTTATATTTTTAAAGATTTTACTCATTTTATTTGACAGACAGAGATCACAAGTAGGCAGAGAGGCAGGCAGAGAGAGGGAGAAGCAGGCTCTTGAGCAGAGAGAGCTGGATGCAGGGGCTTGATCCCAGGACCCTGGGATCATGACCTGAGCCAAAGGCAGAGGCTTATCCTACTGAACCACCCAGGCACCCTGGTTTTTTATTTTAGATGATTTCCTACAGTGTTCAGGAATTCTTGACTGTTTACATTTAAGATGAAGGACCCGAAAAGCCTCATTGGAATCTGGGTGCCCGGGGAGGAGGGTAGTGCTTATTGACTATAGTCTTCACTGTAGGGTGACCTTGTCGTGTGCCATTTGGTTAGGGATCCCCTGAAAGATAGACCATTTTTGTCTTTCCTCTGCAGTTGCTGAGATTCCTTAGAAAAGACTCTTTGGATCATACAGAGTGTAGTCTGTGATTAGGATGGTAGGTTGTTTGAGAGGGCTGGGGCTCTCCACATTCAGTGTGAGCCATGATTGTAGTAAGGTGTCCTTTCCCTGGTCTGTGACGTGTGTTTTAGCCATCCTCCAGGGAAAAGAAACCTTCAGGGACTTGCCAGGGTAGGTGATAGGCACGTGCTGGACTGGGCAGAGAGGAGGAGATGGTCAAGTCCCTTCTTGACAGAGTTTGAATCAATACACTTGTAAAGCAATCTTCATTCCTGCTTCCCAAGGTACCAAGGCCACGGACTCAAGAGACTTCGAGGGATAGCAGGATCCATTACTTTGCTTTTTGACTTTTCCCTCTGTAGTTTGGAAGTCCATCCTCTCCATTCAGCTAAATTATTTTCCGTTTGTCAATCTGCTTTTCAAATTTTCATTCTGCTCTTCAAATTCTGAAATTTCTCTCTGCCCTCGTGGGCGTATGTCTTTATTTTAAAACCCCTTTTACTTCCATTTTGGTGAATTTTGCCATCTTTAACCAGAGTCCTCTTCTTCTCTCGATAGATCACGGTCCATCATTCTGTCTTCAGCTTCCAGGCTACTTCTCTCAGGAAGTCTTTAAGCTGGGTACTCTGTTGCTGCGTTTCCATGTTTTCTGTATTTCTCAATCACAGTTCTTTTGGCCTCGCATTGGGATTGCCCAATTACCATCCACCCTGCTCAACAGACTATACTCTCTGTAAGGGCAGACACAAGGTCTGTCTGTCAACATTACACCCCTGGAACCTGACACGGTGTCCAGTGCATAATAGGGATTCAGAAATATCTGTTGACTCATTGGCTAAATAATCCCTAACAAGATTCACGGCGTTCCGAACTCGGACGGGGCTTCTTGTTGAGAGAGCCTGCTGCTGTTCGCTCTTTCCTTTGACAGCAGCCACCACACCCCCAGGAGTGTCTACCTCACAGACCTATCATAGGACACTTTGAACTTAACACACGAAGCACATTTCCCACAAACCTGCTGGGAAGAGAATAACACTTTGGTGGAGAGCTTTCCTGCAGCTGTATGACAAATCTCCGACGTGCTCTTCTGTTCCTCTTTTCTCCCACAGGATTCTTCATCTCGAACGCTCTTTGAACAGCCATCAAAACCCCTAAATCTTCTTCTCAGTGTGCTATATATAGATTAATAAGTCGACTACCTCCGGCACACCAGGTTTTCAAACTCCGGCATCTCAGCTTATCGATTTGGATCTTCTAACAAAAGGCGCCACAACTGTGGTTTCATTTTTGTGCCACAGAAAATGCCTTTGCTAGGAAAACACTTCAGATAAAACCTACTTCAGACATCTGGGAACTTATAGCCTGGAGGCCTGAAGATCAAAGGCAGAATTAGGCACTTGAAAAACTCAGCTTTCTTAATTAATAATAAATTCCTCAAATTAAGAGAAGATTTTAAAGTGATAAAAAAAGTATCACTTTTCATAAAAGTTATCTCTTCTTCTTCTTCTTCTTCTTCTTCTTCTTTTTATTTTCCAGGACTGTCCTAGACTTTCTTTGAAAGGAATATTTCCCCCAAGTTTTCTTTTTATTTTTCCCGCTCTGTAAACATGCAAGGGAGAAAGAAACACACGTGCAGCACAGATACAGTAAAATGAAGCATTAGGAACTCAATAGATCCCTGAAGTAGAAAGCCCTGATAGGTTCTCACAGGTAAAAACAGTCTTCCTGACTTTCCTCTCCAACCCAGCCAGGCTGCATTCTGGGGTTGCCCTGCCCCCTCAACATGGGGTCAGCCTCCACTACTCTGTCCTCTGACAGGTCATTCTTTGTAGCACTCACGGCATTGCATCACCGTTCAGTGCTTGTCTTCCCCGAGGCTCTACCCAGCCGCTGCTTACCGCCCCCAAATGGGCAAGGATTATGTCTGTCTGGTACACTGCTGTTCCCTAGTGGCTAGAGCAGTATGTAGCACTCTGAAGGCATTCAAAGACTTTTTTTTTTTAATGTAAGGATGTATGAATTATAGAACAGCAGGAGAGCTGTGGTGAGCGGCTTGCAAAGATGACTGCAGCAATGCCTCACACCATTCTGCGACTTGACCAGGCTGCTCTTTGCATCAAGAGGTGGACTCTGTCCCCTCCACACCTTGAATCTGGGCTTGCCTTGTCACTGGCTTTGACTGATAGAAAAGGGCAGAAGTGATACTGCATGATGTCTGAGGTTAGGCTTCAGGAGGTCCTGCAGCTGCTGTTGTCAGTATCTTGGAGCAAACCCACCAATGGGGAGGCCCAGTTAGCCTGCTGGTTCCCTGGAGAAGAAACTAGGTGCCAAGGCAGAAGTTCTCCTCTCCCCCAGCTGCCACCTGTGGGAGTGGGGCCTTCTAGAGTGATCCAGGCCCTGCCAGCCAGCCACCTGACACAAACACAGCAGTGGGCCCAGCCAGCACAGGTGGAGTGGAGGTGAGACCTGTCCAAAGTCTGGATCCCAAAAATGTGAGCAAGTAAATGGTGTTTTTTTTTTCCCCCAAAGATTAATTAATTTACTTAAAAGAAAGAGAATATGCAAGCTGGGGAGGAGCAGAGGGAGAGAATCTCAGCCTCCTGGACCAGCGGGGAGCCTGAGGCTGGGTTTGATCAGCAGACCCAGAGATCATGAACTGTGCTGGACCCAAGAGTCAGAAGCTTAACTGACTGATCCACCCAGACCCCCCTAAATTAAATGCTGGAGGTAATTTGTTGTGTGTATCAGCAGTGACTGATACAGGGGGATTTTTTAGATTTTCCTCAACATGGTGGGAGTTCTCCTCCTGATTCAAACTAGAGAATCTGTAAAACCTGCCCCTCCCTTAATCCCAGTGGCTTCCTTGCATACTCAAAGGTAAAAGCCATTTCTGGCTTTATAGTGAAAGCTGCTATAGATAATTCACAAAGAGCAAATCAAATTAAATTCCAGAATAAATATGTGATAAAAAGTGATAAAATGCAGTTGATGAAGAATCTACTTTTAAAGAAAATCATTATTTTTATGAATTCACCCTGATTATAGAAGTGATTCATACTAATTATAGAAAATTTGGAAAAATCAGATAATTATAGAGAGATGATAGAATTAAAATTCCAAATATGAATGCTGTTACTAGTGCAAATGCATTACTACTATTACTACTACTACATGTTGGTGGTGAGTGTGTTCTGGATATTTACTTAAAAACAGCCTGTGTGGGGCACCTGGGTGATTCAACCAGTTAATCGTCTGCCTTTGGCTCAGGCCATGGCCCAAGGGTTCTGGGATCCAGTCCTGTATCTGGCTCCCTGCTCAGTGGTTCTTCCTCTTCCTCTGCCCCTCCCCCTTGCTCATGCTCTCTCTCTCTCTCAAATAAATGAAGAAAAAAAAAATATAAAAAACAAAACAAAACCCCCAAACCAGCTGGTGCAAGAAGGACATTGACCCTCCTTTTCCCTCTAAAAGCAAGAAATTAGTCTCTCATGTGAAGGTACCTTCTCACACCCTCTCCCAGGAAAGGAGGAGCGATCTGAATCACCAGAGATAGGGAATCTATCTCTAAGAAGGCTGAGAAGACCGTGTAAAAAACCTTATTACTGGGGTGCCTGGGTGGCTCAGTGGGTTAAGACACTGCCTTCGGCTCAGGTCGTGATCCTGGAGTCCTAGGATCGAGCCCAGCATTGGGCTCCCAGTTTCATGGGGAGTCTGCTTCTCCCTCTGATCTTCTCCCCTCTCAGGCTGCATCTCTCCCAAGTAAATAAATAAAATCTTTAAAAAACAAAAACCTTGTTACTGCTTTGCTAATTTGCTACCCCAAGTTTAAACCCCTTTGTCTTGTCAATTCTTCACAAATGTATTGTTTCTTTGTCTGGAAGGCATAAAAGCTGCCCACTTCAGTCACTTTTTTGAGTCTCATGTTTTTATGGGCTCCTGAAACATACAGAATTAAATTGGCTTTTCTCTTACTAATCTGCCTCATGTCAATTTAATTGTTAGACCAGCTGGAGAACCTAGGAGGGAATAAGGAACACGTTCTCCTTCTCTACAGGTGTCTCCGTGTTAGACTGGCATATGCCACTTTCGTCTTATGCCTCGCTGCTTTTGAGGAGATTTTTGGAGTTATAGTGAACAGACTTTCAAAGGAGTTAAACATAGCAGTTGGTGTATCATTTACCTATTGTGACAATGATGCTGGCTAACAAACAACCACAAAATCGAGTGGCTCAAAATAAGAAGCATTTACTTGAGAGTTAGTAGGCCAACTTGGGTGTTTGCCTCTCGGCTGAACTTCTTGAGTCTGTGCTGAGCTGAGGATTGGTCAGGGGCCAGGTAAGGTGGCTCTCATATGTGCAGGGGTCAGCTCCTGTAGGCTGATCTGGAAGGTCTCGGCTGGGATGACGAGGTGACCAGACTCAGCTCCATCAATTTCATCTTTCACCAGCGTAGCCAGGGAATGTACTTTACGGCCCAGGCTCCTGGGTGCTGATATTTAACATGTTTTCAAAAAGAGATTTTTATTTATTTATTTGTGTGTCTGAGAGAGAGCAAGAGCAGGGGAAGGGGAGAAGAAGAGGGAGACAGTCTCAAACAGTCTCCCTGCTAAGGGCAAGCCTGATTTGGGCCTTGATCCCATGACCCCAAGACCATGACCTGAGCTGGAATCAAGAGTTGGCCGTTTAATTGACTGAGCCACTCAGATACTCTGAAGAGCACTGATTTTATTTTATTTTATTTTACTTTATTTATTTTATTTTTTAAAGATTTATGGTGGGGGCAGAGGGAGACAGAACCTCAAGCAAACTCTCCATGTGTGCTGTGTGCAGAGCCTGATGGGGGCTTAGTCCCACAACTCTGAGGTCATGACCTCAACCAAAATCAAAAGTCAGTCGTTCAACCAACTGAGCTACCCAGGCACCCCATTTTTTAAAAAAAGAAACTTATTTATTTGTTTGAGAGAGAGTGGAGGGCATGATGGAGCACTGATATTTTACAAAAGGTCAGTCTCTGCAAACCTCTATTGGTAAATTCTGTCCCTGGGTTAAGGTAATCAAGCCAGTGTTGAGAGATACTCACGGAGAATCTGTAGGCATACTACTACATAAAGAGTGGTAACTGTCATGGTTCATCTCCCCCTCTGCACTGAAAAAATAAAATAAAATTTAAAAAATAAAAAAATTAAAAATAAAAAGGAGCGCTGTAAACGTGAAGGTCCAACAAATAAACAGGAAAAGAAAAATCCCATCAAGGGATGGATCGAGAAGATGTTCCACCGACCTAGCTCGGCCATGGCTCCAACTCCCACTTTGATCAAATGGGATGCTTCTCTACAGCAGAGGAGCAGCCTGTCCGCCAGCCCTCTGCCTCTAGAAATATAGGCCCTGTAGGGTACATAGATCTTCCAAAAGTTCTGCCTCTATTCCTGTAGGCAGCGCCAGTGGCCTCTAGAGAGAGTGGGGAAACTCCTGTGGATGCCTGGTACACAGATGGATCTAATCAGGGCACCCTGTGGGGGGGGGGGCGCAGCTGCTCTTCAGTTCAACACTGACACCATCTGGGTGGAAACAGCCAAGAACTGCAGCTGCCAGGGGCGGCCCTGATGGGATCAGAATATGTAGAAATACACTGGAGTTTGCCTGCAAGAGCCTGAGGCAGTTCTTAAGGTCTTCAAGACCTGCTTCAGGTGGGTATGTATGTGGTGCCCGTTGTGCTTTCAACAGCTTGTTTCAGCAGCGGTATCCAGTCAGGCATATGCTGTGACTGGCGCTACTGGTGGATGACTCAAATGTAGTAAAGCCTTGGACCGTCCGTTGGTCCTCATGGCCAAGGTGGTTTTACTGACATGCCTGCCCAAACATCCAACGCTGTAAAGATATGGAAATTGTGGGAAACAGCTGTCACCTGGGCTCTACCATGAATCAACATGCAGTGGCTGCTGAGAACACCAAGTCACATCGTGCCTGGGAAAGGTGGCGTCTATTGGAATTTGCAGAGGAACATCCCACTGGTGTGGGTGAGTTACTTTGCACTCCTAGGGAATGGGAATCTACTCAATTTCCACTGGGATCCTGTTGTCCTGTTCTAAGCTGAACCTGTTAAAATGCACTATACATGGAATGGAATACACACCATTGAAAGAGAGGAGAAGGTTCGGATCTTGGTCAGGCATGTCCTGCCCCTAGTTCATCTCCTCATCCCCAACAGTGCTGCCTCCCCGGACCAACATGTATGGTATTCACAACCAGGTCAAATTCTTAAAGCTGCAGCTGAAGACTAGGGCACAAATATAATTTTTATAGAAGGGGAAGACCTCCCCATACAAGCTCCTACTAAATATCTGTCTTTTTGACCTTTGACTTCTAACTGTCCCTGTTTTGTCTGGTCATGGGATGGACACCTGCTGGAAATATCTTTCTACAGTGTATCCCTCCTATGGCCAACATAGAGATCAATCCAACTCTTGGGTATGTAAGCAGCTTCCCCTCGGGATAGTTCATCAGAATTGCCATAGTTGATAGCACCACTCCAGGGAGAAGATTAGAAGGCCCCAAGGGAAGAACAAGATAGGACTAGTACTCGTAATCCATCTGATATTATCAATACTGATCCAGAAACCTGGCCTGTGCATGCACCATAATAACACTTTAAATAACAAAATAAATAACAAAAATAACTTTTGTTTTTTAAGATTTTATTTATTTATTTCACAGACAGAGATCACAAGTAGACAGAGAGGCAGGCAGAGAGAGAGAGAGAAGCAAGCTCCCTGCTGAGCAGAGAGCCCCATGTGGGGCTCGATCCCAGGACCCTGAGATCATGACCTGCGCCAATGGCAGAGGCTTTAACCTACTGAGCCATGCAGGTGCACCATGGGACTGGGTATTCTTACTCTGTCAATCAAACTCCACAGATAGCCCATCAAACTACTGACCAGAAGTATCCTAAAAATGCCACCATTAGAACCATGGGTAGCTGTGTCCAGATTTGGGATGGGTTTATGAAACTTACCTCAGGTTATGGATCTTTGAGCACATAGGCACACCTATGTCGAGAACAGAAAAGTTAAACAGAACTAAACCAACTGTACCAGGAATTTGGGATATCACTGGAGCGGTGTAATCATTCTCTTATATTAAAGGATAGTGACTGGTTGGGCTGCCCAGGTATTTGTTGGGTAGCCCTGAAGAGAACCCAGTGGTTGTGTGTTATCAATCTTTGGCCAGCTCCCCACTTGGGTGGTTGGGCCACTGAACCCTGGGTTTTCCCTGCACTCAGGGGAGAATCCACTCCAAGGTAACAATTTCCTACCTCCCTCTCCTCAAGGCCAGGTGAGCACATTCTGTTTTCTACTGGCATGATCCACTGCCACCTTTGTTCCTTCTATTGGCCCGGAGGATGTTATAACACATATCAAAGCCATACAATTTATATATAAATTTATATAGTATACTATAGCACACACTAAGGTCAGGTCATACTAAATTCACTCAACAAGCTTTCGCCAGTAAAACCTATCAACACTGAACACTGAGCTGTCTCTAATGAAAAAAACGGTCTTCCCAAACAGAATGCCTTGGACATCATTACCGTCTTGGAAGGATACACCCACGCCCTTATCCAAACAGAATGTTGTGTGTTCATACCTGATAAGCCTGGTAATGCATCATCTTTAATGACACAGAAATGCCCTGAGTAATCTGGCCCCCCACTCTAGAGGACTTCAATCAGTGGTTTGGATCAAGGAGCTCTTGGTTAAAAAAAAAAAAAAAAAAAGTTACTTATTTTGGGCATCATTATCTTATCTGTGTTTTCTCTTGCATGTGTCTATACTATTGCTAAGGCATCTGTTTCCAGGGCAGCTGGACAGCTGCCCTCTGGAGGGGCTATCTTCAGGCTAGTCAAACCCCTTGCTGCCTGCTACCAGCATCCTGGGAGGAGGAGGGTCACAAGGGAAGGAATGTTGGAGGAGGTCAAGGAGAGGACGTGACCTCTGGTTGATCCCAAGAACTATATCCCAGCAATCAGAGGCTCCTCACTCTGATGGTGTCCTAGGCTTGTCTTGGGCTTGCCTTCCCCACACCAGAAGCTTCCCTAAGGGTGCAGCTTTGAGAGAGCAAGGTGTAATTGTGACCATCTGCACCGAATATATGTGATCGAACCCAGCTGAAGGCCATTATATAAACACGTACCATGTTGCCGGGTGGGTGCGGAGATTTGCTCTACCTGCGGAGCCCAGACAAGCCTTGCAGGTGAGATCCCTTGCTTACTAAACCTGCAGCAGGCCGACCTGCAGTGCTCACTCCTTGGCCTGTAGATACAGGGTCAGTTGGTGAACCAACAAATCATTATTTGGAGTTTCTTATGGGGTCCATTAATATATTATGCTAAGAAGCTCCATGATGTAATATCAGAATCAGTCTTAGGAGAGAAAAATCTCTTAGCGAGTGGATGTTTGCTGTTGAACACTAGGCTGGCATTTTACTTGGAAATTTTGCACCTATATTTATAAATAAAATTGCTTTATAGGGTGGGTATAATTTTCTTGGATAGTTTATAAAATCTGTTAAGCTCTTTTATAAAGGGCATTGTATAGCTATAATAGTTTTTGAAGGCTTTGGGAGGGCTTAATAATGTGGAAATTATCACTCTTAAATATGGAAAAAATCAATGGTAAATATTTAGATACTGGAGTCTTTTTGGAAGTACTGTGGTGATAAAACTTCGAGTTTATTTCATGATAATTTATTTAGTCAATGTCTCCTTGGATTCTATTTGTATAATTTTCTAAAATTTATTCATTGAGTTCTTTTGCAAAATTATAAAAATAAGGCTTAAATTTTTGCCTCTATCTGTGCTTATTCATTGAATACTTTTTCTCTCTTATAATAGTGAATTTTTAAGGGAGTTCTTTTCCAAAGAAGTAATTTTTTGATTTATTCAATTGCGATTTTCAAAAGAAAAGTTTATTCACGTTGTCTTACTTTGCTATATCCTTTTACGCTCCTTAAGTTATTATTATTATTATTATTATTATTGGCTTCCTCAACTCTTATATTGGCTTGATAATCTTGATAATGAAGTTTAAATGTTTAGGTATAATTACAAACCAGATACATGTTATTCTGAAAAAAATTTGAGCACAAAAATAGATTATTTAAGTTTATAGGTTTACCTTAATGTAGCTTGGCAGAGGTGCCTGGGTGGCTCAGTCTGTTAAGCATCTGTCACAACCTTGGGGGTCCTGGAATCAAGCCTGGGTGGCTAACTCCTGGCTCAGCCGGGAAATCTGCTTTTCTCTCTCTGTTTGCCTCTCTGCCCCAACTCCTGCTTGCTCTCGCTCTCTCAAATAAATAAATAAAAATAGGAAAAAAAAAAAAAAAAGCTTGGCAGAAGTCCACTAATTTTTATATATTTTCATTTTCATTTCATTACATAGTTTTAAAACCCCAGTTTTGGTGTATACCCTGATCAAATATTTCAGTGAG
Organism: Mustela nigripes; assembly: GCF_022355385.1. Lineage (NCBI taxonomy): Eukaryota > Metazoa > Chordata > Mammalia > Carnivora > Mustelidae > Mustela > Mustela nigripes. The sequence goes on from NC_081558.1 coordinate 119,395,658, forward strand.
ATGTTTTGTTTTATTTTATTTTATTATTATTTTTAAAGATTTTATTTATTTATTTGACAAAGAGAGAGAGAGAGAGAGCACAAGCAGGGGGAGTAGCAGAAGGAGGGAGAACTAGGCTCCCCACTGAGCGGGGAGCCCAGAGTGGGGGGACTCGATCCCAAGACCCTGGGATCATGACCTTAGCTGAAGGCAGATGTTTAACTGACTAAGCCACCCAGGCATCCATCACTGAAAGGGGTTTTAACATTTCTAAATATAAACATTCTAAATGTTAAAAATGTTTTAACATTTCTAAATATGTGGACTATTTTATTATTAACAGTTGTTACTGTATTTTTACTAATTGATTATAGTCAGAGAAAGTGAGTTACAATATTTGTTTTACTTTTTCTTTATTTTCTTTGCAAACTGACTCAAGATTAATTTTGTACATGTTATAGTGATTCTTGAGAAGATAAATTCTCTGTAAGGCATACAGTTTAATATCGAGGTACTAATTTGTTCACATCTTTGAACTGAAACTCATGTTTGAATTGTCTAGGTATCTTTTCTACTTTGTTAACCCAAATCTGAGGGAAATCTTAGCCTCCCACTCTCACTTGGGGAAACTTAAAGTTACATTTCCAGTAAGTATGGGTTCTGAGTCAGACAGGTCGGGCCCAAATCCTAGCTCTGCAAATTCCTACATCAGTGGTCTTTTAAAGCCTCAGTTTCCCTGTCTGAAAAAAATGGATAATAATACATTGTTGGGCACAGCAAAGATGGCGCTGGCCTGCCTTCTCTTCCGGCTAGAAAAGGCGCCACTGTGGCAGTATTGGCGCCAACGTGGCGGTTTCGGTTCCGCATATCTCTGACTACGTAACCAAACCCCATAGGCTCTCTCCCCGCTGACCTCATTTCCCATCCCCTACCCAATATAAGCTGCAACCCCGCTCAATAAAGTGAGATCCTGCTTCGACAGAGCCCCGAGTCTGGTGTGGTTCGTTAATGCGCCTGGACTCGCGACACTCGCCATCCCGCTCAGCCCCAAGGGGAGCTACCGGCTGGCCTGGACGCTCTCCTCGTGCCTGTCGGCCTGCAAAACCTACCGGAGTCCGACAATACATGGCTTCATTCGATTGCTATAAATATTAAATGAGATATTTATTCTGTGTGACTTCTTGGCACAAGATGATATATAGTGAGAATCTAATAACTGTTGGCTGTTACATATTCATTTTGTTCTACTTGTATTTCTCAGAGACTCACTTTGGATGTTATGCTTTTCAGGGTATCTTAATAATGTGTAGCTTGTATTAATATAAAAACTGCTCTCATCCCATTTAATCTTTTTTTTTTTTTTTTTTTTTGCTTTGAATTCTACTTTGTCTGAAATGAAAATTGCTACATTTATTTGGTAAATCTGTTTGATTTTAAACTGGTGGTGCCAGTTTTTAGATCCATCAATAGTGTATAGCTGACTTTTGTTTTACAATCCTGTGTATTACTTATATAAAATTCTAAATTATAAAATATTTCAAGTATACTTAAAATTACAGAGATAACCTAGGGAACATGCATGTAGTCCCCATCTAACAACATTTAATATTTTGGCCTGTTTGCTCTAGAAACACAAATACCCACGTGTGTACATGCATATATACACATGCACACAGTATTTCACACTCTTTCAGTCCTAGGTGAAGCCCTCTTTGCTCATTCCTGATGGCTTCGTTTGTGTCTTCCTGCCCCTGAGATGATTACTGTCCTGAAATGCATACAAGTTCTTATACTTTAAATACATATGTCAGCATTCATAACGATATGTTATCATTTCATGTGTTTTAAACCCTAAATGAAGACTTTTATACTCTAGTCTTATTCTACAACTTGCTCTCCAGTCGTTAAGCATAGGCTCAGGTCATGATCCCGGGGTTCTGGGATTAAGCCCTACATTGGGCTCCCTGCTCAGCGGGAAGCCTGATTCTCCCTCTCCCACTCACAGCGCTTCTGTTCCCTCTTGCTGTCTCTTTCTCTGTCAGATAAATAAATAAAATCTTAAACAAACAAACAAGTGAACAAAAAAACCCCTTTCTCTTTATCAAGTTTTAAAATTCTATTTTGTTTAATTCATTTTTTAATTTAATCTCTGATGAGTTATCCTTATTGTCTTCAGCTAATATTCATACTGTAGATCTATTCTGATACTCTATCTATTATGCCTTTCACTTTTCGTTTCCTCTAGGCTATCTTTTACAGAGGTGTGCATTTCTTCTGATTGTTCCATTGATCTCTAGAATTTTTTTTTTCCCTATAGTTCTTATGAATTTTTGTGTCCTTATGTCTGAATCAATACAAAAGGTCCTAGGCCTGGTGTTTGCCAACAGAGAAGGTCTATCAGCCTTGGTTCCACTCTTAGTACAAGTGAATCTTGTTATATAAATACTGTTCTCAAACCTATGGCTGCAAAGTAGATTATTGTATAGATTCTTCTTCCTAAGTGTATTGTTCATTAGATATTGAACTTATGCACTTATTCTGGTTGAGGTAGGTGTCATACCCTCAGTACCTGACTTCTGACAACTGGAAGCAAGGTAGGACATGAAACACTGCAAAATTCTGCCTGCTGCTGTTTACAGTTCCTAGCTTTATTCCTATTTCTGTGCTGGTGCTTCTCTTTCCAGGACACAATGTGGCATCCTCTATCTACAGGATAGTACGTGTTGATTTCTGAATTGTGTTCTCTGTATGGATGTAGGAAAGAAGATATTAACTAAGGGAGAAGCTAGTATAGTGGGCACATCAAAAGAAGTATCCATGAGATTGCCCCCAACTGATTTAGACCCTATAACCTTGAACCACTGGGCAGGCGGAGAGTTGAGATGGAAAGAGTGTCCCTGTCTTTGAGAAAAGTAATATGCTCAGGGTCAGTATCAAATCTCGTGTTTTCCCATTACTTTGATTGTGAATTTTGTTCTATACAGGTCTTATATCCCATGCAAATTCTTTTTTTTTCTTTTTAAAAATAATATCCTAATCATTTTTAAAAAAGATTTTATTTATTTATTTGACAGAGAGAGAAGGATCACAAGTATGCAGAGAGGCAGGCAGAGAAAGAGGAAAGCAGACTCCCAGCTCAGCAGAGAGCCCAATGTGGGGCTTGATCCTAGGACCCTGAGATCATGACCCTGAGATCATGACCTGAGCCACCCAGGTGCCCCTGCTATGCAAATTCTTTTTACATTAGCAACAAATTGACATTTTAGATTTTCTGTATTAGATATTTTGATTTTTTCTTTAATTTCACATGTATTTTTAATGGGATGTTAGGAGAAGTAGTACGGAGGTCTGCAATTCAATGTGTTATGAAAATTGAAATCCACAAACTGTCAGCTTTAATAATTACACTATACTGATTTAAAATAGACTAGTTTCGGGTTTATACAACCTGGGGCAAAGAGGGAGCTTAGTGAAGGACAGAGCTATGTAACAAGGAAAGCTGAAAAGAATCTGGGAAGAACCAAAGGAGAGATATTTTCTTTAGTCACGCCTGATGAACTGTTCATTAATTTCTTAGTAGAAATTGAAAGTTAAAGTGTAAATACACCAACTGAGGTCAATTGACAGGGAACGTGTATCTTAAAGAGAAATTTGAGTCCATGTCTGGGCTCAGCTACAGATTGAGAGCCAAGAGCAGTTCGGAGTGGCTGCTGTGCTGTAGGATATGTTGTGAATATACAACAGTAGTACTCTCAGTGGATTAACTACTGCAGTGCTTTTCTTTCTTTCTCTCTCTTTTTTTTTTTTATAAAGATTTTATTTATTTATTTGATAGAGATTACAAGTAGTCAGAGAGGCAGGCAGGGAGAGAGGAGGAAGCAGGCTCCCCTCTGAGCAAAGAGCCTGATGCGGGGCTTGATCCCAGGACCCTGAGACCATGACCTGAGCCAAAGGCAGAGGCTTTAACCCACTGAGCCACCCAGGCACCGCTGCAGTACATTCTCTTTGTGTGAGTTCAGGTCCTTTGAGAAGCCGAGGTCAGCATGGGATTATATATGATTGAGATTTTGGGGACAAAAGCCAGTGAAGAGTGAAAGAGGAGGAACAGGAGTCAGTAGGTATAGTCTTAGGTGATGCAGGTTTAGGACTTGAGAAAGGAGAGAGGAAAGGAAGGGTTGGGTAGCAAGAGTTGCAGATTGCGTGTATTTCTGAGAAAGTTTGGACCAGGTTGATAGGAAGTCCTTGAGCAAATACTGTCTAATGGAGAAATCCAACCTTGGACTGTATTGGGCTAGGTCTAGTAGCCCCAGTCAAGCTCAGTCACTGGGTGGGAACACCAGGGGAAAGTGTGGCATTGTTGTGAATACCACGGTGGATCCAAAGAGTGGCAAGTAGGAGCATCAGTCTCCATGAACACCTGCCATTTACAGAGAACATCCTATGGTCCATACAATTTTGATATTTCATTTACAAAACAAACTTGGGGGGGCACCTGGATGGCTCAGTCACTTAAGCATCTGACTCTTGATTTGGCTTAGGTCATGATCATAGGGTTATGGGATGGAGTCCCACATTGGGCTCTGTGCTCTGTAGGGAATCTGCTGGAGATTCTCTTCCTCTCCCTCTACCCTTCTCTGTGCTCTCTCTCTATCTCTCAAATAAATAGATAAATCTTTTAAAAAAAACCCCAAACTTATAGGTGCATGCTTTTATCTCTATTTTATGAATAAAGAAGCTTCCACTTGGAGAGAATAAAAAAGTTAAAGTCACACAATCAGTAAATAGCAGTGCCAGAGTTTGAAGACAGATCTATAGATACATATTAGGATTTTTTGGTCTAAAGCAATAGAAAATATTTTTTTAAGAAAATCAATTTATTTTTAAGATGTAGGCACTGTTGTTGTACAGAACGGAATGGCAGATATACAGCCACAATGGCCTAGAAGCAGGGATTGGCCTGCCGTCGGGGCTCGCTTTCCATTTCTCACCTGTGCTCCTCTAGTGTATCTGATTACTTCTTTTCTTTCACCACAGAACTGGTTCTCTTGGGTATGGCTGCTGACAACTATTGAGTTCAAGAGAACATCAAAGATTAAAGCTGGAACTAATTTCTAAAGGAAAGGGATTGGCCTCACCCAGAATCACCTTTAGATTGATTGGTTCATTTGCTGGGGGCTGGAATCTAGTGAGGAGCGTCTGTAGGGGTGAAGTGGGGGTCAGGGCATGCTTCTACAGTTATCATGTAAATGATAGGAAAGGGGAAAGAAGTTGCCAGAAATGGAAGTGTTGGGTATAAAACTCAATAGGTGCCCACTGCAAATAAATTCTTCAATGAGGTTGAACCCTAAATGTACTTGCCGTGAAATTTCTATGTATAGTAACAACACTGTATATACAACCACTTAGCAGGTTATATTCCTGACTGAATATGCACTTTTTTTTACAAAGATAATGAAACTGCTTTTACCTGATAAAATAGACCATAAATTTATTATTTTTTTATTTTTTAAAAAATTTATTTGTGTGTGTGTGAGAGAGAGAGAGAGAGAGAATGCACATGAGTGAGAAGGAAAGGGAGGAGCCGACTCCCCACTAAGCAAGGAGCCCAGTGCAGGGCTCTATCCAGGGACTCTGAGATCATGACCTGAGCTGAAGGCAGATGTTTAACTGACTCAGCCACCCAGGTGTCCCAGATTTGTTATTTTTTTTTTTTTTTTTTAAACATTTTATTTATTTATTTGACAGACAGAGATCACAAGTAGGCAGAGAGGCAGGCAGAGAGAGGAGGGGGAGCAGGCTCCCTGCTGAGCAGAGAGCCCGATGCGGGACTCGATCCCAGGACCCTGGGACCATGACCTGAGCCAAAGGCAGAGGCTTAACCCACTGAGCCACCCAGGTGCCCATGAGCAACCAACGTAGAGAAACAGGAGAGTCAATTTGCATTGTACTGGATCCCTGGGGAGGAAGAAGTTAAAGCAGCTGGCCCTGATCTATTTCTCTCCTGATTACTAGGAGGATGCTCCTGGGAGAAGGAACAAGGCAGGTGAACCAGTCTAATCTCTTGTAAACATGTCGATGGCTAAAACATCTAGTAAACAAATTAATGATGTTTGCAAGGAGGAGAATACTTATGTTCCTGGTTTAAGATTACTTATGGTGACCAAATTTAGGCTATATGGGTTTATGGGGTATGAGTTTCTAGAAATGTCCTGTAAGCTTGATATGACATGGAGGTTTATTTCCTAAATATTTCTTTATGTGAGGCCCCATGTGCCTTAATGGAGACCTCATTATTATGGGCCAGCACTTGTCCAATATTAGAGGGAAGGACCGTGAGAATCCCATGGAATGTTCTAAAACTATTCTGCTTCATCTTTGCTTTTGGATTTCATGTAATCTTTGAAATTATTAGTAAACCTTGATGCTGGGGAGATCTTTGATTTGGGTAGCCTGATTGGATAATCTAATCCTTTATATTAGCTTAATCCTTCAGTAAACAACTGAGATCCTTGTAAAAGCATGTCTTCTCTACAGAACTATCTCCCCACCGGCACTGCTGGAAGATAATACTATGGACGGAATTGTGTTCCCTCAAAACTCATATACTCAAGTCTTAACTGCCAGTACTTCAGAATGTGACTGTATTTGAAGATAGGTCTTTAAAAAGATAATTAATTTAAAAAAATGGTCATTAGGGTAGGCCCTAAACCAATATGACTGATGTCCTTGAAAGAGGATGTTTGGACATATAGTGGTACAGAAGGAAGACGGTGTATGGATACCATGAGAAGAAAGCAATCTAACGTTTTAGAAAGAGGCCGGAGAAGAGATCAACCCTTCTGATACCTTGATCTCAGGCTTCTAGCTTCCAGAAAGTGAGAAAACAAATTTCTATTGTTTAAACCACCAGCCTTTATTATTTATTACAGCAGGCCTACAAAGCTAATACAGTTGGAAAGGAGGATTATATTCCCTTTTTTTCCTTTTGTTCACCCATGGAATCCATGCTAGATCCAACCTTATTGTTTTGTGTGTTTTCTTCCACAGTTTTCCTTGTTACCTAGGATTCCCTACCCCTTATAATATGTAGAACATTTTTGTGACATGAAAATTCCCTTAAATATTAATATTAATGGATTATTATCAACAAATAAATCATTTGAAGTGGAAGGATTCTACTGCATCATTTTTCTTTTGGTTGTACTATTTTGTTTATGCTCATAGAAACTACAGGTCAAACATCGTACCTATGATAAATAGAGTAAATTATCATGGTATTTTGGGAATATGATAAAATATGAAAAGTTACATAATATGTATCTGGATATGTAAGAATATGTATTTGGCTATATGAGTATTACAAGAGATTCCAAATAGTTTTACTTCATTTAATTAACGTGTCCCCTCCTTTTTATTTGCCTCGGAGCTGTGCAAATTGCAAACTTTTCAGTATTCTCAAGAGATTCTACCCTGATTATTATACAGGCATGGGGAGTTTCTACTATCATTTTAAGTGGAGAAGTTCCCTAGGGTGAATACTAGGAATTTGAACTATGGCATTTAATATTTTGGTTTGGAAAATGTCTATGACTTCTTCTCCTAATGGAGCAGAGGGGAGTCACTCACTGTTATGTATAAAGGACATGGGGGAATCTAAATATTGAATTTTTATTTCACTCTTACCCTGCTTGCTAGTTTGTTTGAGCTATTTGAAAGTATTCGGAAATGGATATTTGACATAGTATTCTGACTTTTCAAGAAGCTTTGCAGTGGAAGGGGCCAGTCAGCCTCTCTCCTTTTTCAGCCCTCATCTCCATTTTCTGGGCACAGGTGAGTGTACAGTTTAGGTAAAGACTTTCAGTGCTCATGCCGAATCTATTTGTAAGTAAAATATCTGCCCATTCCCTACCTCCTGCTTATGTTTTTTAAGGAATAGTATGCAATAGATGGTGTTTAACATTTTTAAAACTGTGGGAAGACATTGTTCCATACTGACTCTGAGAAGAAGTCTAGAGAAGATATTAAAAAAAATCAGGAAGAGTGATTAAGGAGTGTTTTGTAGATTTGTGTGTGTGTATGTGTGATTGGTATTGCCAAAGGAGATAGAGATATTTGAGCAGATGAGAACTAGGTTAAGTGCCAAGCTCTGAACAGAAGAGGGCAGAGGGTGAGAGGAGAGGGGCCATATATTTAGCTTCCTTGAAAGCAGTATCCCTAGGAACCTCTGGACAATGAGGTATAGGAGTTTAAGGAATATTTCCTAAGGGAAACTATAAAGGTCTTTATTTCTTCCAATAATCACAAGGTGTGTATTAGGGATGAAACGTGTGTCCAAGGCTGCAGGGTTTTTGTTTTCCTGTCTGAGGCCCTGAACAGTTATGGGAGCCCTGTGTTCTCCCTGTTCTTCTTGTCTCAGGTCACCTCAGTAGGTACTTACTTATTGCCCGTGAGCTGCCTGGCCCTGTGCCAGGGTTAAGGGAGTCTGGTTTTAGAAGACCGCATCAAGACAAAGAAGGACTTTTTTCTTCACTTAAAAAGTTTACACTCTGTGATTATAAAGGAGAAACTATAGAGGTATAAGCTTTTCTAAACTCGAATTGCCTAGAGATATTGAGTACTTGTCGGTCTGAATGGGAGAACTAACCAAAGAATAAAGGGAGAAGGAAAGAAAATTTTAATGAAAAAGGGAGAGAGAAATACTACTGGCAAATAAAAGATTCAGACACAGAGGGTATCCTTTAGCTTGTCCTACTATGTATATGGGAATCTTCCCAGAAAAGGGGAATTTGGATCTTTTGAAGAAATGGTACCTTCTCATGCTCCACAGAATGATCGTTTAAAGTACTAGGTCCTAGTTTATGTAGGTAGCCCATTTATAATGTCAAGGAGGGAGAAGTGTGTAATGATGGTTGGTGTCTTCTCATTTAGGCCATAGTGTCAGTTGCATGGAGGTAGTTTTATGCCAGTTTGACATGGGAAATTGGACAGTGCTCTGTTTTCCTGGGTCAGGGAGATGAGATGTGATGCAGAGTTTCTGCTAATATATCCAAACCTGTCATCCATTATCTCATTTTGTTAATTCACATGATGTTGATTGTGTCTATCAGAAGAGACTTATGGTGAGTAACAATGACCTAGAAGTCCCATAAGAAATGCAAGAACGGTTATACAAGCAGCATCCTTATTACTTCTTGCCTGGGGATGGAGCCATAGATGAGTATTAAAATGACTTGTTGACTTATTTGACATGCTCCTTAGAGGGTGTGGGCATTGTCTGTCTTTCCACTGTTATAACCTGAGTTATTACCACAGCACATTGAACAAAGTGTTTTCTCAATAGAAGTTTGTTGAATAAATACATGAAAGAGGGAAATATTGATGTTGAATGGATGATGGTGGTGTTGCTAAAATAGAATTTAGGTTTTTTTAAAAAAATATTTTATTTATTTATTTGACAGAGAGAGAGATCACAAGTAGGCAGAGAGGCAGGCAGAGAGAGAGAGAGAGAGAGGAGGAAGCAGGCTCCCTGCTGAGCAGAGAGCCCGATGCGGGGCTTGATCCCAGGACCCTGAGATCATGACCTGAGCTGAAGGCAGCGGCCTAATGCACTGAGCCACCCAGGCACCCTGAATTTAGGTTTTTGATCCATAACTTAAGACCTTAGCATGGTTCATTTTTGGCAAGATGAGGATAGATCTCAAAATTATGTGGTTGATATTTAAAGAAAATATGAAGAAGACAATCAGATGCACTGGCAAAGGCTGTACTTTTGGAAAATGAAGGTAGTAAAAAGGAATGTTGGAGATACCTAGTGATTTGCATGGAAAATCAGCAATGGTAATGAAAGTCAAAATTATGACCTCTAACACTTACATACTTTTGTAGAACATGGGAAAGGAAGAACACATGTATTTATTTATTTAGAGATTTATTTATTTATTTTAGAGAGAGAGCATAGGTGTGGTGGGGGGGACAGAGAGAATCTTCAAGCAGACTCCTGCTGAGTGGAGAGCCTGATGGGGGACTTGATCCCATGACCCATGAAATCATGACCTGAGATGAAACCAAGAGTCAGACACAAAACTGACTTAGCCACCCAGGTGCCTCTATTAAAATCATTGTGAGATTTTAATACATGGCAAGAGGTTTATATACTTTCATAATTGTCATTGAGATTCACTGAGATATTACTCAAAATTGAAAGATAGTGATAGTAGCCCTTTAAAAGGAATAGACATACTGTGATAAGAAGTTAGAAATATAGGTATGTATCAAGGAGACATAGATTACAACATTGTGAGTTTCTGTACTGGTCTGTCCCCGAGAAAAATTGAAAAGGGAATCAGAAATTATATTATTGGAGGAGTGTTTTCAAGCTTCTTGGCCAGATGGAAGGAAGAGATAATATGCTTTTGACAGAGGTCCAAAAGATGACCTGTGTCAAGGCACAGTCATGATTGAGGGATTTTAGTTATTAAAAATCTGCTAGAATTCTCAACCTGCTAAGAAGCTCAGGCTTGCAAGCTCATGAGGTCTTTTCAGAAATCGGTAATAAACTCCCCAAACATAGGCCATTAGAACAACAGTTCCTCTGGGTCTGTCTCAGATATATAGAAGGAATTTATTGAGAATTGAAAGGAGCAGAAGCTTTGGGGGATGTCCTTTGACATCTCAGAGTTCATGATAACCACTGATGGAAAACCTGGCAATGTCAGCCACATGCTACACACAGTTCCAGAGGGTAGATTTCAAAATAAAAAATCAAGGAAAACATAGACATGATTTTATGGCATCCTATTTCAAAGAGAAGATGACAATATATTTAGAAATACAGTTTTAACTCTGCATATTACAAACCATCCATCTAATAATAATTAGGAGGAATTCCAGAAAGAAATTAAGATCATTACATAGAGAGATCTCCAGTGAACTCAGATTTTTGTAAGATATGTGTAAGTGATAGAAAAAAGGGTACAAATAAATTAAAAAGTATAGAAGGATGATGCAAATGGTTAAGAATAATGTCTATAAGGCTCAAGCATATTCAGATTTGCAGAAAGTACCACTGACAATATAAATAAATGGAATTTCTTCAATATATTCAGAGAAAGTAAAAGATCAAGCAGAGGCCGTGTACCAACACTGGGAAGTAGATGCAGTATTCTATATTACCCGGTAGAGTTCCTTGTATCAGCTTGATCTTCATACTGAAAAGAGGGGGGCAAACATTGGAATGGGAAATGCAAACTCCATACAAATCAATGAGAAAGCATTAGCAGTTCAAAGAATCCAAATTGTATGAAGCAAATGAATGACACCTTAGGGTACTCAGAAAATTCAAACAAATTAACTGAATCACTATTTGTTATTACAGAGAAATTATGGAAACTGGGCAAGATGTAGGAGACAGAAGTCAATGAAATTATTCTAAAAATCTTTAAATGAAAGGTGATCTCTGTAAACACAATACTCATTTCTGTCACTATATAGTCACATCTCTTATTAAATCTATTACAAATCCCCCCAGCCTTTTTTTTTTCACTGACAATTTTAACACAATTCCAGATATTATGTTATTTTCTCTCTAAACATATCATTATTCATTTAGAAAATAAAAAAAGTTATTTTTACACATAACTACAATACCAGCAGAGGTGGCTTATTTAACAAAGATTTGTGAAAATGATCACTGGGACATAGAATGGTTTGATACAAGGACGTACTAGACTGGCTTCATCTTTCTTTGGGATTTCCTAACTTGCTAAGAAATGAAGTCAAAATCATACTATATATCTGAACTTAATAAAGAAATTTGACAAGTTCCTCTAAGTTGTGGACAAGGTGGAGACCTACAGAAGGGATCCCAATATTCAACTGAAATAATGGAGTTCTGTTCAATTGGAGGGAAGTGTCTCTTCTTAACCTTCTCATTTTTGATATTTTTTGCCAATGGCTTTGAAGAAAAAATAGGAGGTCTGTTTATCCAAGTAGTGGATAATCGAGTCATCAGCCAAAAAAATCTTTGCTATATGGAGGATAGACTGACTCCAATATGCTAGAATTTAACAGGTCTGAATATATGGTTCCTTATTAGTTGCCAAAAATCCTGCTGTAAAAGATAGGAAGTTTCATACGGCACTGAGTACACAGTTGACTAACGGTGTGATGAGGCTTCCAAAGAAAGGGAATGGGATTCAAGGTTGTAGGAATGCACATAGATGTCTCAAAAGACAGCAGTTATAGCCTCGTTTCCTCTCTGTTCTAGTGGGTCACTTCAGGGGAATGCAGACAGATTATAGATAAGAGACATAAAAGGAAATAACCAGTATAGGTAAGCCATGTCATTTAAACAGTGTGTTGAAAGAAATAATAAATATTCTGGAAAAGAGATAACTTGGGTGATGTGATAACCATCTTCTGATATTTGAAGGACTATCATGTGAATGTATAATTACATTTTTTGTGAAGACTTGAGGTTCAGCATTTTAACCAGTAATAGAACTTCCAAGGAGACAGATTTTGGCTCAAGATATGGAAGAATTTTCAAATGGTCAGAGTCATCTAAGTGGGATGTGTGTGATTTATTTTTAAGTCACTGGAGGTGTTCCAGAATAGAGGCATCATTTCATAGGATGTTACAGCAGGCACCCAAACTTTGGATGATTAAATAACACTTAAGATCTTTCTTCATGCCTGAATTTTTAGCATTCTATGAAACTGTTTTCAGCTTGCTTAACTTCAAAGAGCCCAATTTTCTAGTAATTCAATCCAAGATAATTATGTTTTAACCTCAAAGGGATGATACAACTTAATAGCGTTCTTGCCTAGTTTCCTTTCTCCCTATCTTTTTGCCCGATTTGTATTCAAGTGACTTCTGACTGCCATCTTGTCTTTATGAAAATTCCTTCCTTCTTTAAACTCAATCCCTTTTTACGATATACATATGCAGTTTGCCTATAGCTTTCCATTTTCTAGCTCTGGCCAGATGGAAAGGCTCCTTGTCATTTGATTGGCAGGAGTTTGTGACAAACTTTCAACAATACCCAACAAATATTCTAGTTCTCCTCGGTTCTTACATTTGACCAGCTATAGAACTTTACATAAAAACTCAGTCTTTTTTTTTTTTTTTAAGATTTATTTTAGAGAGACCCAGAGTGGGAGAGAGAGAAAGAGCGAGAGAGAGAGAGGGTACGGGGTGGAGGGGAAAAGGGATAGGGAGAGAGAAACTTCAGACTCCAAGCTAAGTGAAGAGCCTAAATTCAGGGCTCGATCTCACAACCCTGAGATCATGACCTGAGCTGAAACCAAGAATCAGGTGCTTACTTGACTGTACCACGCAGGCAGCCCATGAAAACTCATAGTCTTTTTACACTTGCAAGTTTACATAATTGAAGTCTAGACATTATAACCTCCACAATTACATTAAGGTCCTTCTCTCATAAATGAATTTGTTTTGAAACCCATTTGGCTTGCGGGAGAGTTTGAGGTAACGGTGGCAAATACAAATAGAGGTGAGCGGGGATGTGAGGAGATAAAATTAGAGACCAAGATTTGGGGGTGTTTCATAATGGATAGTTTGTTTTCTTGTAGAAAGTAGTGGGAATTTCAGTTTGGGGTAGGTGTCCTCCCCGGTATTACTCCAAGTGTGTTCTGATAGTTAGGAGACTTGGATTTCTTTTACACTCAGACCAAACATGAGTACTAAGAAAAGAGTAAAAGAAAATAGCATTTATATTCTTTTGTGCCGTGGCCTGTGCTAGGTACTTTATCTATGTTATCATCTTTAAATCTCAGAATAATCCTTGGAGGTAGGTGGTAAAAGATGCAGGTAAGGAAACCATACAGGAGGTCACATACACAGCTAGTAAGCTACAGAATGGTGATTTACGCTGACATACGTTTGGCTTTTCTACCACACCAAGCTGCATTCTCTGTTGCACGGATAGAGGTAGGGGTCTAAAGATACAGCATCTGGAAATGGAGCGATGAGGCCATAATGATCTTTTCATCATTTTAAGCAGCAAATGGTTATTTTCTTTTAATGGAAAATTCATAAGATTAAAATATCGAATTTCTGGGACCCTCTTGTGTTCAAAGCGGATAGTTCACTTTAAGAAGCCATAAGGCACATGCAAAGTTGTCAGCCATCAAATACATCAAGCAGGTAGCTCAAAGCATTCTGTAAAACATGAAAAAAACCAGAGGTCATTTAAAAAATAATTCTCCAGTTGTCCTGGGTGCTGCTGCCCAACTGATGTGGTGAATTTGCTCCACCTCAAGTGTTTCAGGTGACAAGATTAAATCAATATGGAGAAAGGTTTCTTGACCTCCATATATCTTGAGTTCAATGAGATCTGCTTGAGAGGACTGCAACTCTAGGTTCAGGGCTGTAGGAAGCCTTTTGGCAGCTGGTGGCGTGTTGGTAGAGGGCTGTGATAATGCACCCCCATCAATTCCCTTATCTCCTGATTACACTGCTTTTTAGAAGCTATCCCTAGAGTAAATCTCTTCAATTGATTTTGCTGTCAGGAGTCAGTTCGAGTTCACATAGAAAAGGAAGATTAGTACCTCACTGGTTAAGTGCTTTAGCAATTTGCCCTACATGTTAAATTATGGGCTTTATCAGCTCAGAGCTGCTTAATTTCCGGAACAGGGCGAAAATGATACCATTTGGGCCAACGGTTGATCTTCACATTTCAGTCATTGGGGAGTTTGGCAGTTTGAACTTCTCTGTAACTTTAGTAAAATCCTCCAAGTCCTGGGACTGATTTTCAATATCGCTGGCAGTTCCTGTCTCTCTTGATAAATTGCACGGCTGCATTACTCTGAATGGCTGTAGAGTCTGCCTCCACTATCTCTTCCGATTGCTTTCAATAAGTATAAGAACTTGCCAAAATGATAATACTGCTGTTAGGGTTAGTGTTGTTTCCCAGTTTGTGTGACTGTATGATGCAGCATGCAAATAAAGCAAATCAGCAGCATTACAGAGAGAAAGGACAGATCAGCTGCAGTCCGGGTCAGTGAAAAAGGCTGGACTAAACTGCAGATTGAGTCCTCAATTTCCACTATGTCTGTTACAGGAGAGACAATATCTCATTCCTATCGTAGTCTTTGTTACCCTCATAGAAACTCCTGGAAACAAAATACCTCTCTTCTATTTGTAAATTATTTTACCCTCCTTGAAATCTCTTAACTTCTGTTACACGACTAATGGGACTTCTATTTGCAAATCAATTTTTGAAGGAATGGTAAGATTTCTAGTGAATCCTCTTGTTGGAAGTTGGAAGAGGCTTGGTGGTGATAGTCTCCCCTGTGTTATTCTTATCTCTAAGTGTTTTTTTCTTTTAATGGATGAGCGTTAATGTTCACAAAATAACCCCTTATATTTTTTGTGAGCAATAGAGAGTAATAGGCAGATCTTACTCCCTAACTTGTTTCTGATCGCCTTGACTTCTGATCATTTCTCTTCCCTATATGGACCTCTACTTGCCCATGGCATCTCAGATGTCCTCTGCCTTCCCCCTAGCTGACAGCTGAACAACTTCTGGAAGGTGGACTTGGCATGCTTCCAGGCTGGAAACAAGCTATGCATACTGTGCACATGGACATACATTACGGTATCAGTCTGATTTCACTTTGGAGGACTTCCTTGAAGAAGCTTTTTCTTTTTTTTTCTTTTTTCTTCTTATTAATTTTTATTTTTCATTATGTTCAGCTAGCCGACATACATCGTAAGTTCTTGACACAGTGTTCAACGATTCATGAGTTGCCTGTGACAGTCAGTGCTCATCCCAACACATGCCCTCCTGAGAAAGTTTTTTCTAAACTGTGACCTGTAGGGTGGATGTGTAAGCATTACCCAGGTAGAGGAAAAAAAAAAAATCAAAGACGAAGACCCCAAAATGAGAGAGTGTAAGGTGAAGAGGGAAAGATAGGAACAGGTGAAGTTGAAGTAGGCAGAGCTGGATTTTTAAGGACCTTTTCCAGTTTCAGTTTACCTTGCTAAGGAGTTTGTATTTATTCTGACAGAAGGAAGGGAATGATTTCCTGGTCCTTCAGAAAGTTTGTAGTTTCTAACAGCAGTGATTTACTCCCCCATCTCAAACAGTATTGTTTGCCAAACAAGGATGTATCTCCTGCAATGAATAGAAGGGCAGATAAAAATCCTTCCTACTGTTTTTCATTAACAAGTGTGAATCCTGAGCACATTGAGCTTCAAACCTATATTTTGTGATGAATCATTCTTAGTGATTAGTCATTTTTGAAAATCATATTTCTTAAATTTGTAAAACCTCCTCCAATCAACTGGATCATTTAAAAATTCAAAATCTGATCATATCCCCTTCCCTACCTGAAACCATTGACTAGCCTCTCATTCCTATGACTTCTAGGTCTTTTATGGTCTGTTCTCACCACATCTCCAATGTCATCTGCTTATTATCTCCCTCAGTCCCATAGTTCAAGTCTTATTGACTTTTGTCCAGGCCCTTGTCTCTCCTACCATAGAGAATTTGCACCTGATAACCCCTCTTTTTATAATATTATTTTGTTTCCTTCTCACCCAGCTAATGTTCACTTCTCCATCAGATCTCCGTCAGGTGGTCCCCAGCATTGCCTCCTCAAGGGTGACTTTCTCAGCCCTTCTCTCTTACCAGATTGGATTCCCTCTGTGGTACTTATCTTATACTTATCAAGAATGATACGTATGATAAGTCCTGCTTCTCAAGAATTAGGGCCTTATGTCGTGTTGATGGGTCCAGAACTTCATTTCTCCTTTTGGTATGTGTATCTGGAATTTCTTGGTAGAACAGTCAACTACAAAAGATTTCCTCCCTGCTTCCTGGAATAGGTCTTCACTGCTCTTTTGTGTTTCAGTTGGCTTCGTTCTCTCCCACTTCAAGCAGTGACTATTAGGTCCATTCCAGCATCTTTAACCACTTCTCAGTATTTTATGTAGACTCTTCTTCCTTCCTTGTCCCTTCCGTGTAGCTATTCTTCAGGCTTCTGCCCTTATTCCTGTTCTTTTCTCCCCATCTAAACTTCCCTTAGGTTATCACATTATTCTCTTGACCTCTGCAGCTTCTTAGACCCCAGTGACTCTCAGACTTTATGTTACTTCTCTTTAGCATCCACGTTTCCTTGAGCTCAGTTGCATTTTTCCTAAAAACTGTGGAATATTTCACTTTGAGATGATGAAGACACCTTTATAGTCTGTTTAATATCAACCTCTATATTTCTTTTCCCATTAACACTGCTCCTTCTTCTCTCTTACTCAAGCATGATATCTTAAAACTGATTCTGACTCTTCTCTCTTTCTAATTTTTTTCCACTTTCACCTCTACACTCACCTGATCATCAAATGCTGTGAGGACCACCTCTTAAATGTCTCTAGAATCTGGCTTCCCTATTCTTACCTTTCTCTAAGACAACATCTCCCTAGTCTCCCTCAATTGAACCTTCTGTCCAATTTACCCATCTATAGTTTAGTTTGTCCACAATGTTGTCATCAGTGTTAACATTCCAAAACAAATACAAATTTGATCCTCCAACAACTTTGGCTAAAAATCTTTGTTAATTATGCATTTTCTATAGGATGGTTTTTAAGCTTGCTGGCATGTCGTTCAATGTCCAGGTCATCTCTTTTTACTTTCCCCAAGAATTATTCACTCTTACCATGTTGGTCTTCCCATTATCTACACACTTGCTTCCCTCTGTGGTTTTGCTCATTCATGTTGCTTCTTCTACTATCAGTTCCTTCCCTATCTGGGTTACTTCTTCAATCTTCAAATGTCACCTTCCTTGTGAACTTTCTCTAGAACTCACTAGTAAGAATTAGTAACTACCCCTTCCTTGGTATTGCCACAGTATTTAGTACATGCCTTTGTACCACTTATAATAAATGAATAATATACATATGTGTGTAGCTATAATATGTTATTTTGACTTCCGGGAATACTCCCCTCACTAAATAGAAACCTTGTGAAAATACAGAAATCATCTTCGTATGGTCTTTACATCTCCAGAGCTTAGTCCAATGCTTGGATCTAGGAATTTGAAATTTTTTGTCAAATCTAACTTAGCAAATGGTGCTACTGTGTATTGAATGGACATTCTTCTATCTAGAAAATGGGCACAAATTGTTGACAAAAAAGGTAAATATGAAGAAACAAACCATGGGTATATATATTTTTTTATTTCTTTTCAGCGTAACAGTATTCATGTTTTTGCACCCAGTACTCCATGAAATCCGTACCCTCTCTAATACCCACCACCTGGTTCCCCCAACCTCTGACCCCCCCACCCCTTCAAAACCCTCAGATTGTTTTTCAGAGTCCATAGTCTCTCATGGTTCACCTCCCCTTCCAATTTCCCTCAACTCCCTTCTCCTCTCCATGGGTATTTTTAAAGTCAGCACTGAGTGAATCATTTAAGATATTAAAAGGTGAAAACATAGTTGATATGTATTTGATTTAATGTATATGTCAGGCATTAATAATCCTTCTTTTTGAGAAAAATAAATAGAGCCTCAGAATGGTTAGATGTCAAGAAATCAAGCCCCTTGTTTTTGTTTTCCTGTCAAGTTGTCTAGATGTAAGAGTTGGGACAGACCTATGAAGGCTGTGTTGTTAGGCTGAGGCAGTGGACAGGTGCCGTGGCAATGAAGACAGGTACATTGAGAGACACACTGATTTTAGGGAAGACAAAGTGATCCACAATAAAGTCAGTAAAGGAGTCGTTTTAGAGGTTATCCTGCAGTTGAAAAAAATGTATTTACTTCTAATTTCAATTTTGTAGTATTTTCTGCTGAATGGTGAAATTAGTATTCAGTGATGAATACAGTTTTGGGGGGTAAACTCGGCCTCTGCTTGGCTCATTGGTAGTCTGATGAGAAACTTTACTGCACTCCGTGTCAAGGGTTAGGCATAAAAGCATTTCATTGTGAAGTTAAAATCCATTTCAGTCAAGTAGATTGGAAATAATTATATTGTAGTACCAGCTCACAATTTTCTAGTTTTAGAAAAGGGAAAGTTGTAAATGAAATTTAGGTTAGAATAGGAATTTAAAATAATGATATACATGGAATGTTATGGTTGAAAAATACTTTACATGCATCTAATTTACCCAGGGAAAACTGGGGCTCTGAAAAATTAAGTGATTTGTCTAAACTCAAGTAAATCAGTGGCCAAGCTTTGGTTGAGCCTGAGTAAACTGAGTCCTTGTCCCATGCTCTTTCCATCACCATAGCCTTGATTTCCCATAAGAATGAAAGTACACTTCTGAAATTTTCCTATCTTGGGCTAGTGATAGCTAGTTTTTGCTGCTTTGAGAGCAAAAAATAGCTTTTATTCAGTTAACATTCTTGGATTGAAGAGTGTTTATCTACTTAGAGAGTTATATCTTTGGTATTCAACACTCTCATAAAAGAATAAGTCACCTTGGGAAGGTGTATTTATTTTCCAGAAAATTACTAAGTATGTCCCATCAGTTTAAGAAATACTTCCTAACAAATAATTTCTTGAATTTTTTGAAAATGCCTGGTGCGAGATGGTCTTTGCAACCTGCTAGGGTAAATGTAGTTTCTTGGTTAAGCCGTTGAATTTAGTAGAGTTTTGTATTTTGTTCTTAACCAAAGTCATGTTTGATGTGGTAGAGTCAGCTCTACCTCTGCTGTTGTAGCCTCTAGAAGTGCTGCTTTCTTGAATATTAGCCCAAGGACTTCAAACCTTCTGTTTTGAGAGAAAAAATAAACTAAAAAGAAAGGGGAAAGATATAGGTGGCAGGAGCAGGTAGCCAGAAATCAACCCTCAAAACTTCCTTCAACTCTTCTTCCTTAATTTTTGTAGAGTACTGAATTGATGACAAAGACTTTCATGTATTCAGCCATTTTATTTTTACAGGAGCCCTCCGAGGTATCATTGTGGGTATCACTGTATAATGAAAGCTATAGCTCAGAGATGTCAGATAATATTTCCCATGTAATAGACCCAGCACATTGCAGAATGGGAATCTGGCCAAGGTCTGAAGACTCCTAGCCTATACTTCTTTCTTTTCTCCCAGTTACATTTCCAGTGTGGAGCCCCTCCAAAGTTAACAGCATTTCAGCCCCTCATGGGGTTCCTCTGCAGTGTTTCATCAGACACTTGGGCACCAGAACAGAAAAGTCAGTAACTTAGTCTTTCAAAGATCTCACATAACCAGTTTTGTTTGGTTTATTCCAGGATTTTAATAATCTTCCAATAGGAGAGTTTTAAAGATGTTTGTGGAAATGAAAATCACAGCTTTTACAAAAGTGATGTCTCCTATCTTTCCGAGAAGAATCCAAGTTTCTCAGGAGTATGGATTAGGCTGTTCTGTTTCTTTGACTTTATCTTGTCCTTGTCCCCACAATAGTTACTAGCACGATATTCTACTAGAGAGAGACTTTGGATGTTAATTCCCGAGTGATACTAATATCTAAACTTTCATTTTGCTCCAAAACTTTATAACTCTATTGGTCTGTACAATGGAAAAGAAATTTATAATATTATACATACTGTCATTCATAGGTCATTCAAATATACTTACATGTCATTTCAGAAACTCAATTATAACTATGCAAGAATTCTGTAGATCCAATCCCCCTTCCCAAATTCCCACATTTGTTTCTACACTAAATCCAATTTTCATGTTAAGTTATATACATACAAATGACAGGTTGTGTGTGTGTGTGTGTGTATGTGTGTATGTGTGAATATGTTTTTTATGTGTACATATGTCCCAATTCTGCACATCAGCACCTCACTATATCACCATCAGGCCTTCTCAATATTGGTGATGCTGGGCTGGATCACTTGGCTAAGGCAGTGACAATAGAGTTTTCCACTATTGATGCACATTATCCCTTGAATAAATTATTGATCTGTGGGTAATACTTTGAGGCTGTGTGAATGTCTAAATAACTTTCTTATCCATCTGTGGGGGAAAAAATGAGCCCATGCTATTTTCCTACCTCATTTGTCTTCTATTAACTCTACCATAAGTAGTATCCTTTTATTAACTCTACTCCATGTGATATCTTTTTCAAATTTACCATCTTCGGGGACCCCAAACCACTTTCAGTTTTGATGCTTCACAAGGTCTTGAAGAACTTAGAAAAGCTGTTGTGTCCATGGATATGGTTTATTACAGGGAAAAAACACAGATTAAAATCAGCAAATGGAAAAAGTATGTTGGGCAGAGTCCAGGAGAAGTCAAAAGCAAGCTTCCAGTGGAGTCACATGAACAGTTCTTATTTCTCCCAGCAAACAAGTGTGACAACATATATGAAGTATGATATCATATATGATATATGACGTGTTGCCCACCAGGGAAGCTCTCTTGAGTCTTGGTGTTTAGGTTCACTTGGTGTCAGTCATGTGGCCATGGAGCACAATTCCTCCCTATCTTCCTGCCACCAACACCAACACCGTGCCCCCCTCAGGTCAAAGTAATATAGTATGGACTAGGGGGGGCAGAAAAACAAAAATAGGCAGTCACCCTAAATCTCATTCTTGCCATCAACTATCTGGTGTGGTCAGTTTCAGTTGTACAGAGACAATCTTATCAGGCAGGATATTCTAAAAGCTTAGAGGTTATCTCTTGGGGACCAGTTAAGGCCAGTCCTTTTTTGGGAATGTGTAGGGTTTGAGTACACATGCCCATTGAATTAATCCTTTACTACATACTTCCACAAATATATTCATTCTTCTTTTAACAGTTTCTTAAGAAAAATTTCCTGTCTTACGTCTTTGGCCTTCTCTTCTCTGTTGTACTTATTATGAGTCCTCAAAATGTCACTGACTAGCTGAAAAGTTGTGTATAACATTAGTGGTACATGTATTTTTTAGAAAAGGGATGTCATAATTAAAAAAAAAATTAGACATAGAAATGAATCAGTATCATAACTTTCAAAGTTCTTTTGTGAGAAGCTGAATAATAATTTCTAAGTTTTCCTCATCTAATCTAATGAAACTCATTCGTCCCCTCAAGAAAAAGCTTTCACACTAAGTTAAATTTTTCTTGTTTCTGTTTTGTATAATCACTAGTTTCATAATGTGATAGTTTTTTAATTTCTTTTTTTAATGGCAATTTTGTGATCTTTCTCCTGCAGTAAAGCTTATGTAATGTTTTTGACATGACTTAGGAACTCAGTCACCACTTAGAACACTGATGTTCTACACAAATTCAATCAAGGTCACAACCGCTCCACTGAAAATTAATTTAGGAGTATAATTTGCTTGTAATTTTAAGACTGCTTGTAATTTCTTGGCATCTGAGGAAAAGTCTCTTTTTTGTCTTTTATAGGTATTTTTTATAGCTATATAAAGCATTTGTTAAAAATAAGGCTTAGTTCTTAATTCACTGTTAAGTTTCAGAGTGCTGGTGGACTGTTTCATTCAGTGATTTTCTGTTCAGTGCTAGAATATCTCATGGATACATAAGGTGTGTTAGTAGTCAGTATTCTTATATACACATAACAAAATCCACCATGGCTTGTTTAATTAGATGCTTATTTGTTCAGGGAAACAAATAAAGTGCTCAGAGTTTCATTGAGAAGCCTGAAGAAACATGCTCCAGCTGAACTCCTGCCAGAAGCACAGTGCAGGACCAGGCTACTGAGGAGCAGCCTCTGCCAGGAGGATTGGGGCAGCTCCCCAGGCAGCCCCTACCGTAGTTCTAGACACCAAGACCTCACCCACTGCCGGCCTCAGTGCCAGGAAGATAGGCATACTGAATCTTGCTTTGCTTGCTTTGTGTAAATCCATCCCAAGTCATGAAAGTCTGAAGTGAGTGCTTTGCTCTCTAAGTGACTTAGTTTTGAATGAAGGTCCTACACAAGGATACCTGATTGGTGGCAATTGAATAACATGTCGAATGCTAGCTACAGAGAGTTTTGGGAAATATGCTTTTCTAGCTTACCTGCTTTAGCATGCTAGAAGGGGGTTGGAACAGGTGTTGGACCCGTGAAACCATCATCTATCACAGTAAGGACAGATGTGATGAGTGGCCTATGCACTTATTTCTCTCAGTTTTCCCATCTATCAAATTGGATGCCATGTTGAAAGGATTACCTATACCCAGCAGAGCACTTTTATGCCTAATAGCAAATGCTTTCTTTTTCTTCTATCGGTTAGGGCCTGAACAGAGAGTAACTTTCTAAAATGTATTCAATTTCATGTATACTGGTGTGGGATTTTCTGTGTTTTCTCTAAACAATAGTTGGGGCTTTGTAGGATCATCTCTGATCCTACAACTTCTCTGATGAAGTTGCTTCAGAGCTGGAGGGTGGGGGCATATGATGGAGACTCTGAGATAAATACACTGAAGTTATGGAGTGAGGTTTTAAAAAAAATTATCTGAGGAGCCTGGAATGATTTATCCTGAGATGTAGGCCTTTGGAATTCTTAAGACCTCAATTCTCCCTGCCACAATTTTGTATTTGTACATCATCCTTCACATGGAGATAAATATTATTTGACTATTTTGCACATTTTTATCCTAATATCTTTACTTCCCCATGGGTCCAGCCATGGTGGTGGTGTGCCTAACTTGTAGCTTATTAACTCTTGAACGATGCCCTTCCTCAAATGTGCGAAAACATTAGAATGGAATTCCCTCTGTTACTAAGTGTGTTTAAGTCTTGATCCCTTGAGCAAAGGCCTGTATCTTATTTGTTGTCTTTAATATTGAAGAGTTTTGGCAACTTTTAAATTCCCTGTTACCAATTTCTTCTCAGTAGCAACTGAAATGCCCTGGAAGTAAGTTGGTCATTAGGGGACAGTTCAGAGAAATGAGTATAATTTCTGCACTACCAAGAGACCAATAGTAAATATATGTATTAAACATTATAATGTATTCAATGAAATATCCAGGAAATTTTCAGGGCTAAAATAACATATTTTTCTTATATTCCACTTCAGGGTTTAAAAGTTTTACATGACTAAAAATACAAATCACTGTACCAGTTTTGGCAGATTTATCTCCAGCCGTTGTTTATATAAGAAACATGTATCCAACTGAGTTTCACAAACAGACTTGAAGTAATTTAGTTTAGAGCACAACATTCCATTTAACCAAGAGGCTGCTGTGAAGGGAAGATGTTACCAGTTTCCAAGTGTTCTCCTGCTGACATTTACGCTCTTATAGCTGCGAGCTCACTAATGCCTTCACAGCCCAGCTGTAGACATGAGAACTGACTTCCCAAATGAGCTTGATTATTCAAGTAGAATTATGTGTTCAACTATAATTCCTTTCATTGTGTGATCTTTTAAAAAGTGTGACCTATAAAGGAATGGAGGGGCATATTACTTGAAAAAAAAATCGTATCAGAGGGACTGAAAGAGTAGGACATATATATTAGAATAAACCAGAACCTTATTCAAGGTTTTGTTTTCAACTAATATGCTTTATGCATTTCCCTGTAAATGACATGATCAAAAGAAACTCAGAGATGTTTGCATCTTTAGCAACTCAGTCTGTGTAGTGTCCTTGGGAAGTTTTTTTTTTTTTTTAAATAGAATTATTTTGGGGATGTCAGTTATATTGATGAGTTCTATTGAACTCAGTTTTTTTTTTTAATAGAATTATTTTTGAGATGTCAGTTATATTGATGAGTTCTACTGAACTCATCACCTTTATGAAAAAGTTAAAGACTTTTCTTGTCTCGAAAGGTGGTATATTTCATCCTGGTTTGGAGTTGTAATTTATTTATTTATTTATTTAAGATTTTATTTATTTATTTGACAGACAGAAATCACAAGTAGAGAGAGAGGGGGAAGCAGGCTCCCTGCCAAGCAGAGAGTCCGATGTGGTGCTCAATGCCAGCAGCGTGGGATCATCACCAGAGCTGAAGGCAGAGGCTTAACCCACTGAGCCACGTAGGCACCCCTGGAGATATTATTTGGAATGTCTCTTATGTTGGTAGCTAAGATGGACCAAGGTAATCTGGCATTTGCTTTTGTCTTTTATGAGGGAGGCAAAAACGTTCTCAGAATATGAGCTCAGAGATGCACCAAAATCAATTTCCAGGTATTCATAACTGATCATATATTTAAATTAAGTTGGTTTATCCTCCCCAGCCCCATCTTCAACAAATGTTTAAGAGAGAAGGTGATATATAATGCTTATTGGTGAAGTGAATGTTACCTGAACATTTGTGCATTTTGAAAAGCATTTAATGGAACTTGGTAATGTTGAAGGATTTGCCCTAGCAGATATCAAGGTTTATTATAAAGCTTTGGTGATTAAAACAGGGTGTGGCAGACATTTAAATAACTATGCAAATAGAAGAGAATAAAGAATGTGGAAACACATGCAAATGGGGAAATCTATAAAGCAGATATGTATGGTTTTGCTAATCAAAGTGGGAGAGAAGATGGAATATTAAAAAATTATGTAGGATAATTATTCATGTGAAAAAGTCAACTTCCATATCTGTGTTGTACTAAAACAGTTTTTTTGTATCTGGTAGATTGAATAATAAAATATTATGAATATTTGATATGAATAATATGAATAATAAAATATTTAAAAGAAAATATAGAATGCCTTTATGACTTTGGGATAAGAAAGGATTACAGAAGAAAATAAAAAAAGTACAAACTATAAGGGAAATGAATGATAAATTTAACTCCATTAAAATGAAGAATTTCTCTTCATCATAAGAACATTATAAAGAAAGTTAACAACCCAGCAACAGGGAGAAAATATTTACAAGGTGAAAATTAAAAAGGATTTTGTATATACAAAATATACATTTTGATATATACAAAGTATCCTTCAATTCAGTCATAAAGAAACAGCACAATAGAGAAATAGGATAAAGATATGAAGAGGCATTTCATAAAATACACCAAAAGATTGTACAATCTTATTAGTAATCAGGGAATTGTAAATTAAAAATACAATGTGATAAGCCTTATATATATTGAAGTTTTTAAAAATGAATATGTGGTTGCTGGGTCACCTGAGTGTCCAGTCAGTTAAGCATCTGACTCTTGATTTTGGCTCATGTCATGAACTCAGGGTTGTGGGATACAGCCCCATGTTGGGCTCTGTGCTCAGCATGGAGTCTACTCCAGATTGTCTTCCTCTCCCACTGCCCCTTCCCCTGCTCACTCTCTCTCCCTTTCTCTCAAATAAATAGCTAAAATCTTAAAACCAAACCAAACCAACCAAACCCCTGAATAAGTGGTTGCTATTGTGGACACTAAAGTAGAAATATATTAAAAACATAGTTAAATTAGTAATAGCTTTTTTTTAAATTTAAATTTAAATTTTTTTTATAAACATGTATTTTTATCCCCAGGGGTACAGGTCTGTGAATTGCCAGGTTTACACACTTCACAGCACTCACCAAAGCACATACCCTCCCCAATGACCATAACCCCACCCCCCCTTCTCCCAACCCCCCTCCCCCCAGCAACCCTCAGTTTGTTTTGTGAGATTAAGAGTCACTTATGGTTTGTCTCCCTCCCAATCCCATCTTGTTTCAGTGATTCTTCTCGTACCCACTTAAGCCCCCATGTTGCATCACCACTTCCTCACATCAGGGAGATCATACGATAGTTGTCTTTCTCTGCTTGACTTATTTCACTAAGCATGATACGCTC